>NC_084999.1:6977482-6984982 GCF_963854185.1 Sardina pilchardus | reverse complement strand
CCTCTAGTGGTGAGAAATGGGAAATGATGCCTCTTCATTATGAAATGTCATGGCTGTCAATTATTCAGATCCAATGCACTTAGCCCTGTCACTGAATACTCCTGTTATGGCCTCTAAAGAATACTGTTAATAGGCTGCTGATAAAATATAAAAGTGCAAATCGCTTTGGATAGGAACAGTAATAAATGTAGCATTCTAGTACAGCAGTGTGTGTGTGTGTGTGTGTGTGTGTGTGTGTGTGTGTGTGTGTGTGTGTGTGTGTGTGTGTGTATGTGTGTGTGTGTGTGCGTGTGTGTGTGTGTGTGTGTGTGTGTGTGTGTGTGTGTCAGTGAATGAGTGAGAGAGTTAAATGATCTGTTTCCGCGCCCTGTAGGTGATAAGAAGTACATCATGGGGCCCAAGCTGACCACAGTGGACGCCACCGTGTTTGGGCACCTGGCACAGGCCATGTGGAGCCTGCCTGGCACACGCCCGGAGCAGCTCATCAAAGGTAATAGCACGGGCACACTCACTGGCACTTACTGTCTACACACACGCACACGCACGCACACACACACACACACACACACACACACACACACACACACACACACACACACACACAAACACACACACACACCTGACCTGTGTCCATCACCTGTGTCCATACTGCAGTCTGTCCATACAGTACCTGGGTCCATAATGCAGTTTGTGGTCTGTGCATTGGAACAATAATGACTTCTAGACTAACAATAGAATGGTGAAGATGCACACTACGTAATACTGTAAATAAATACGGGCCCTCTACTGTCCAGTTGATGTAAAAGCACCTGCTAAATATTACACGTTGTAAATAATAGGTTTTGAGCAATTCATGGTCTCTATGAAGTGGGTACATAATAATTTTTGCTAAGTGTAAGTGTTCCGATGGTTAATCTACTGTACCTCACACACAACTTTTAGTTTGCTTCAGCTGCACAGGGACAGCATAGTGCTGTGAGGACATCATGTTCTGTGGTGTAGCATGGGGCAGGCCGAGGGTGTTGTGTTTCCTAACTGCACTGAAAGTAAGTCACCTTGAAGAAATCATCGTCTGAAGGTTGACGTACGCTGTTATGTGAGGGACTCAGGGGGCTCTGCTCATCAGTGGGTCAGATGGTTTATTCATGAGGCCATTTCGTTTCATAACCTGTAGTGGAACACTATGAGGTAGTATAGGCCATTTGTGTGTTTGATAACAAGGCAGTTTGGTAACCTTGGACGTTACAAAATGAGCTGCTGTTTGACCCCTAGAGGGTGCAAGAGCTACACTGTTCTGACACACTGTGGAAAGAAGAGGAAGTGAAATTTGAGGAGTCTACTGTACATCCAGCTAATTGGTGTTTTATTTATTTGTTTATGGCTAAATCAATGTTATCCTGATGTTAGGTGATAGCCAGCCTCGGAACACGGTGCTGTGCTGCGTGAAGTTGTATTACGTTTGAGCTAACTTATGCTGAGCCAAGATTTGGAATAATTATAATAACAATACAGTGATAATAATAATTCATATTTATATATATAAGTTTATGTGAAGTAGCAGTATTTAGTCAAAATGTTCTTTACCTTTTAACAGCTCTAGTGCATTATCTGTCTGCTCACTACAGTCCAAACTAGTTCATGTACTGCTGTCTCTGCTATCTGTATCTTTCATCTTAGTCTATCTACAGCTCAGTAGTCAGTACTTCAGATTTTAAAACGTAGACATTCATTCCTTTGCCCTGTCTGTTCTCCCCCACCCCCCCATCTGTGCTCCTCCCCCCCCCCCCTCCCCCCCAGGAGAGCTGATCAACCTGGCCATGTACTGTGAGCGGATGCGGCGCCGGTTCTGGCCCGAGTGGTTTGTGGACCCGGAGGACTGGTGCTACACGGGAGAGGACAGCGAGAGCGGCCGGTCCTCCCCCGCCTGCCTGCTGGACTTCGGGCTTTTCTCACGGACAGACACGCTGGAGGAGAGCGACGGGAGCAGCGCGAGCAGCCGCTCCGACCCTCGCCCACACTCGCACACACAACTATGCGCCAAGGTGGACACACAAACACACTCGCCGGCCAGCGACCGCTCGGGACGCTCGCTCTTCGACTCGGACATGGACTCGGACAGTGGGTCGGATGTGGAGCAAAAACAGGAAGTGTTGTACCCTGACCTTTGAACCTTGGGTCTGGGTGGAGGACTGAGGTGATTGGAGGTGATTTGCCCCTCACTTGGGTTGATCGAGAAATCTCCAAGCTGCTTTCTGAGGATGAAAGACAGGAGATGTCTTCACATCACATACTCACTACAATCCAAACCAGGAATGTTCCAGAAAGCCATTCTGAAACAAAGGACATGAACAAGAGCTGATGTTGTGAAGGCTCAAAAATGTGTTTATGATCGTGGGCTTAATTTGGAGGTCAGTTACATGGAGATATGGCAGTACTAACAGTTTGTTTTAAACATACCCTGCTTGCCTCCTTGGTTAAAAGGTGAACCATTGGACCATTAGCTCGCTAACTTACACACACACTCATCCATATGCAGCCAGTTCTGTAAACTCTGAAATTAACACACGTGAATGTAAACATGGTCCACTTTTCCTTGAGGAGTATTCAGATGGACATGGACTGTGCTTGCATGTTAGCCCCACATTATAGCCCTGACACCAGAGCTCTTGGTATCTCTCAGGCTGGGAAAGGACCAGCGGGCGGCGGGGTCAGGGGTCACCCTAGGCTTGCCTGACCACTGCTTGCTTTGGTTTACTGGTCATGCTGCACACTTACACACTCACACACTTACAGTACACACAAGATCTTCCTCTTGGCTTTTAGACACGAGGGGCGCACACTGATGGTAGCTATGTTCCCCTGTTCGGTTTGGCTTCAGACTACTCTTCTGTGACCCCATGGTAAAATCACTAACAGGGGGGCTACACCAGACGCGTAACTGAAGCGTTCCGTTAGCGACGCGTAAAATCCATTTTAGAAGATGGGTCTATTTTTTTCGAATGTACGCGCCACTGTTGCGTCTGGTGTAGCTACTTCCACTGACTACAGTGATAATTAACTGCTGCGACCGGCTGCAACATACGCGTCGCGAACGGAACGCTTCAGTTACGCGTCTGGTGTAGCTCCCCTGTAACACACAAGATCTTCCTCTTGGCTTTTAGACGTGAGGGGCGCACACTGATGGTAGCTACGTTCCACTGTTCGGTTTGGCTTCAGACTACTCTTCTGTGACCCCATGGTAAAATCGCAAGTGTAAGAGTGTTCATTCCAAAAATCCGAAGAGCATTAACTGAGCACTGTTGATTTTACTGGGACCGGGGGAGTAGCCTTAAGTAGTCTGACACCTCACCACTGATAGATGCCCTGTGTAGGCTGTGCCTTGTGTAGGATGTGCCCTGTGTAGGCTGTGTCCTGTGTAGGCTGTGTCCGGTGTAGGCTGTGTCCTGTGTAGGCTGTGTCCGGTGTAGGCTGTGTCCTGTGTAGGCTGTGCCATGTGTAGGATGTGCCCTGTGTAGGCTGTGTCCTGTGTAGGCTGTGTCCTATGTAGGCTGTGTCCTGTGTAGGCTGTGTCCTTTGAATTGGAGGCCTGCTGTCCCTTGACCCTCAGCTGTCTAGTGGGGTGCCCATGGCAGGTGGGCACCAAAGTGCCTACTACCAACTTCCCCTCAAACAGCCTATCAAGAGTGCAAAGCAAAACACTGTTGCTAAGATGCAGTCTTTCATTCATTCATTCATTCATCCTCTATTTTCCAACAGCTGACTCCATCATTCATGTACAATTGTGGGATTTGAAGGCAGCAAGGGATGCATGTATGCTACCTTCAAAATGTGATCATGGAGGTATCTTAGTTAGAAGACAGCATTTTATACTGATAATTGATTTGGACATGCCTTGATGCCCTCCAGCCTCAGAATACGGTCTTAGAAGGCAGAACGTATCCATTTCAGACAGAGCCTCTGTGTGTCTCCATAGATTTGGAAATAATGAAATGGAAGTAAATATCTAACTGCATTCTTCCCTGTGAAGAGCCACCTACTTTTGTTAAGGTTCCCTGTGAAGAACCACCTACTGTTGCTAAGGTTCCCTGTGAAGAACCACCTGCTGTTGCTAAGGTCCCCTGTTGCACTCATTACTACCCATCCTATGTAATAATAGCTGTACACGCACATGTTGTGCCTCTGGTTTATTTAACAGTTATGGAATGAATCATGGTTAATTAACATTTGCAGAACAGTTTTTTCCTCCCTTTGCCATTTTCCTGATGTAGAGTAGAGTTAATCGACTCATTATCTCATATGCAGACAGAACATGTTAAATGAGGTCGGAACAAAGAGCCCTTGGTTTGCTGGTGTGGGCCAGCAGCAGCTACTGTAAGTCATACCCACTGCTCTGGATCGTGCTCCAGTTGTGGCGGCCGACATGCTGCATCTGTCCTTCAGGCCTCCCTGGTGGAGCTCTTTCCACTCTCACACTCTTCCACTCCACTGTGTCGGTCAGGTGGTGGTGGCCTACCCACAGCCAGGGGGGGGGCGCTAGGAGGGGAACGTTAGGCTGAGTCTAAGGGCCCAACACCGACAGGGCCCCTCCGGAGAGGCCCCTCGATAATACTATATATTACTATCGGGGGCCCAGAATTATTGTCCGTCATAGGGCCAAAATGTTCTAACAGCACCCCTGCCCACAGCTATCCAATCAAGCAGCAGTGGCACTGTTTTCTTTGGGCAACAGACATGACTACATGAGCATACCATCAGCATCTGTAAAATGGAGAGGTGTGTCACTGCCATCGTGTTACCAGAAGAGGGCGCCGTAGCTCTTTGCGTGGCGTTAGAGAGGACTAGTGTGTGTGTAGCCCCTGATGCGCAGTCTTGCCGGTTTCTGCCTTAAGTGAAGATTCAGCATCACACTCATTATCACTTTAGTCTTAACAGCAAGCCAAGGGTGGACCGTATGTTGTCACAATGACCCCAAAAGGGTGGTCTTACTGAAAGTTGAACCTCTTTAATGTGTGTGTGTGTGTGTGTGAGTGAGAGAGAGAGAGAGAGAAAGAAAGAAAGAAAGAGTGAGTGAGTGTGTGTGTGAGACAGAGAGAGAGAAAGAGTGAGTGAGTGTGTGTGTGTGAGAGACAGAGAGAGAGAAAGAGTGAGTGAGTGAGTGAGAGTGTGTGCGCGTGCTGAAAAGGAAAACTGGCGCAAACAGAGGGTTATAAATAACACAACTAGCCGGAGGCCAAGTGACAGTATGCGGAGAATCACACTGAAGACAGTTTGCCTTAGTCCTGGTGGAGATCATTTGATTGACAGCTTGTTTTGACATTTGTGTTCTTTTTTTTCTGTCTGCCTATACTTGAAACCCGAGCCACTACGTTCCTTTATGTAGTGACACACGTCTCTTTGCTTCTTTTATACTGTGTATGTTTTTTTATTATCATTATTTCTGATGTATATAAGATTATTATTTTGAACATGTAAATTATTATATAGCTTTCTATTCATTTAGTGTACCAAAACAGATGATCTTGTGAGATAGGAATGGCAAATGTAGAGGTTTAAAAAAATTCTTATCACTCAACCGTTTTCATTCAGCTGTGCATAAATTGTTTGGGTTGTACTCACACAGTCATGATATGCAGCATGGTACACGTTCCCAGGAGAGTCTATGGATGGGTTGACCTTACTCCAAAGGTCGAAAGGTCGAACAGTGAACCTTTTATGAGACAGCTCCTCTGCTCATGGCCCTCAGAGGTCCTTGAGATGACCTTACTCCAAAGGTCGAAAGGTCGAACGGTGAACCTTTTATGAGACAGCTCCACTGCTCATGGCTCTTAGAGGTTCTTGAGATGAACTCGCTCAAAGCAGGGTATATACAAACTTCCTGATGATGGTGATGATGAAGTCCTATCAAAAATCACTGCAGCTATGAATTTGCTTTTGGCAAGTTATTTGTAAATATAAACTTTTACTCTGAACAGACATGGACTTGAACTTGGGTGTTATGAAATTCAAGAGATTTATGGCAATCATCTGAAAGTGTGGAACCAAAAGTCAGAGTTCTCTCGGACGCTGAATGGTAGAAAAGTAAAGGCCAACAGACTCTCCTCAGCTGACGGGCCAATGTTACCCGGAGTTAACTGACAAAACCCCCAAGTCAGTCATTTGAATCTTGGGCAGAATTCTAGGTCCAGAAGTATCGTGAGACATTCCAAAGGTTTGACACGGTTTACCACAGATTGTTCTCTGTGACATGCCACCAAGCAGGCCTCCATCTAATGATCACATGACATGCATATAAAAGCCATACTGAAAATATACTGTAGACATACCTTTTTCATTGTAAAATATGATGGCTGGTACGTATGTGTGTGTGTGTGTGTGTGCGTGTGTGTGTCCTCTTGACAATACTATGTACTAATAATGTACAGGGGCAACATAGAAAGAACTACGTAGGTGTATGACAATGAATACTCCAAATGATCCCATTAAAATAGCTGTGACAATTTTTAAACTGAAACGTGGTCTTATTTCTTAACTGATATTTAAGTTTGTTTCTTAATGGCCTCTGTGTGTGTGTGTGTGTGTGTTGTAGGACTAAGTATGTGGTAGCCTCTTCCACGTCCAGACAGTGATTGTTGGTCATTATTGCTCTGTAATTGTCTCTATTACAGTTTTTCTCAATTGTTTACACACAATTTCTGGTACTTGAGACACAATTCCAGTAATATGTAGCTCATGCACCAACCTCCTGAACCGATTCTGCTGAACTATAAGCACAATTTCGGCTTTACACTCAAATTGCAGTTCTATAACACACTGTTTTCAAAACACTACACACAATTCTGTGCATTAGACACAATTTTCATGAAGAAAATCTCTTGTTTTCACAAAGAACACACTGCCATTCAAATTCTAAAGCTAACTGTCCTACCATGCACACTGACTCATCAGATGGGCAAACTCCTGTCACACAGTCTTACAATTAGCAATCAGAGCTTTAGTATTACAGTAGTAGTACAGGCAAAGGCAGAGCCAGAGGAGTGAGAGTAAGAGGAGGAGGATGGGGAGGCCAAGGACCGTAATCTCTGATGAGATCCGAGCCACTAGAACATTGCAGTGCTGCGTATCAATACAGTACAGTACCGGACAGTACAATACAGCTCAATGAGCACAGTAGTACAGTATTGCCTGTGGGCTGTTCTGTAGGACTGTAAAAATAAAGTATGTTTCAAGTATTTGGGGAAAGTAATCCTACTTTGTATTCCTACACAGTTTACAGTATTTTACTATTTGTTTGGCAGCCGAAAGATTACCAACACAAGGGCTTCTGTCTCCTGAACAGAAAACTGAAATCATGAGCATTGTCCTAGAAAAAACGGCATAACAATACGGAAAATACAAAGAAAAATAATAGAAAACAATGAGATATTTCAAAATATTGATAGGGTAAGCATATCAACTTACTGTATCAGCTTATCTACTGTTTGTAGTACTGTTTGTAGTGTA
>NC_084999.1:6972482-6974982 GCF_963854185.1 Sardina pilchardus | reverse complement strand
GAGAGAGAGACACAGAGACTCACACACTCACTCACACACACACACACACACACACACACACACACACACAGACACACACAAGCATCTGCCTCCCTTGACCACGGAAGCTGGTGGTAGCACTGTGAGGGGGCGATCAGAAAGGACGCAGGTTTTTGCAGTGAGGTGTTTTTAAGTTGTTTCATTTTGGCAGTAAGTGTTTTGCGCGCTACTAATGCCCCCAGAACTCCTTACATTTTGTGCACCTGCGGCACCTCACGTATTTTGCGGAAGCGCCCTGAGAACCTCGAAAAAAGTTCAACATTGGGTCGGGCTGAGCTACCTCTCTGGCGTGTTTCGTTTGGTCTTTGGTTAGGAACTTAGATAGAGTTCCGCACACTGACAATTCCGCAATTATTTTTTATTACAAATTGCGTTTTGGTCTTAGACCTAGGTTAGACTTAGATCTAACACCGAAACGTCATTTCTAATAATAAAAAAAATAATTAACTGATTGCGGAATGGTCAGTGTGCGGGACTCTTTAAGTTCCTGTCCTACACACCTGCCCGACAAAAGAGGTGTGGTCCTTGGTTGAAACATAATGTAGATAGTTTTGGACAAAAGCATAATAAATGTAAATATTCAGTCATTCAAAATGTAAATGTTCCTGTGAAATCACTGACTGCACCTTTAAATTTGAAGAAAGTTTTGATCTGAGACAGAAGTATCTCAACTAACTTGTGCCATGTCGCTGGAGACAAGCCTCTCTCTTGCACACAAACAAGCAGATGTTCACAGTCAAGTTCACGCTCTGGAGATGTGCCACCACCTTCACATGAAAACTTCAACATACCACCTGCACACTGACACACCAGACACACACACACACACACACACAAGGAAGCAGTGACATTACCTTCTGCAGTCACACAATGCCATTCAGTAAGCTGTCCTTCCAGAGCTCTACTCAGTGGTCCTTTACTTACTCAAATGCACAACGCAGTATGCTTACGGAAATGGATTTGAAAATTGTATGCTGCCCTTGTGGTTCAGTGGCAGTATTCATAAAGCATTTTATCTTACTACTAAGAGTACTCAAAAATCGCACTAAACGTTTTTAGTCAGGAGTCTCTTACTGTAAAACCTATTCACAGAGCTGCTCAGACCTACCGAATTAGGAGTCCTCTCAACTTCTTCAAAGCTGTCCCAGAGTTAGGTGCTACTTTTAGGGATAACATACTTTGTGAATTACTCTTAGAAAAATAGGAGTCCTAAAGTTGCGAGTGACACACCCATTACTTGGAGTTTCTCCTAAATTCACCAGTAAAGAGCTATTTTTTGCCCCAGAAGTCTCACAAAGAACATTGCTTGAGGAGTTTCAAGCACCAGTTCCTGCACTTGTATTTGTTTAGGTTTCTGTGTGAGTGTGTTTATTTGTTTGTTTGTTTATTTGCATGTAGCTCCTGACTTTTGTTCATTTGTGTGTGTGTGTGTGTGTGTGTGTGTGTGTGTGTGTGTGTGTGTGTGCGTGTGCTTGTTTTTAATTCTGTATGTGTACAGTATGTGCATGTATTTATTTTGACTTTTGTGTGTGTGTGTGTGTGTGTGTGTGTATGTGTGTGTGTGTGTGTGATTGTGTGTGCATGCGTGTGTGTGTGTGTGTGTGTGTGTGTGTGTGTGTGTGTGTGTGTGTGTTTATTTGACTTTTGTGTGTTTGTGTGTATGTTTATTTTTTACTTTTGTGTGTGTGTGTGTGTGTGTGTGTGTGTGTGTGTGTGTGTGTGTGTGTTTGCACACAGTCTTTTCTCCTCCTCTGGCTGTGTCTCTGAGCCCCCCTGGCCACCTGGCCCCCCTGCTGACCTCTCCATCTGCCTCCTGCTGTCTGGTGCTGGGGGGCGCTCCAGGGGGACCGGGCTCTGCGGGCCCACGGGCCAGAACCACCTCTCCACTGCCAGGTGGGCTCTCGGCTCCTGCCTACTGCAGGACCCTGTGCCAGAACCCTCTGCTCAAAAGCTCTCTCACACACACACACACACACACACACACACACACACACACATACATACATAGGCACACACAGGCACACACAGGCACACACACACACACGCACACACACACACACACACACACACACACACACACACACACACACACACACACACACACGCACAGACATGCATACATATATGCACATATACGCGCACACACATACAGTACACACACACACACTTACATGCACGAACACACACACACACACACACTCCTCCTTCTCCTGGCACACACACTGAACCCATAGTCCCCGTGGCTGGGTGTGCTTTTGTACCGGGGCAGGGAGAGGTGCACCCACAGGTGTCGCTGTTTTCTTACCTAATTACAGCTCTGTTTCTCACTGGCACAACTCATTGGACAATAACCACTGCCATGTGTGTGTGTGTGTGTGTGCCTGTGCCGGTGTGTGTGTGTGTGTGTGTGTGTGCACGAGCGTGCACGCATGTGTGGGTGTGGGTGGGAGTGGGTAGGATA
>NC_084999.1:6947482-6969982 GCF_963854185.1 Sardina pilchardus | reverse complement strand
TTTTACTTTCAAGGCAAAAGTTGTCATGTTGACGCAGTATAAAAGTAGGTGGTAAGAATACAAGTCTTTTAAATAGTTATTTGCGGTAGGTAAGCCGTGTCAAAGCTTCTTGGATCTGTTGAGTGTGCCTTCTAGCCTCAAAACCAGTGCATCTGAATTCCCAAACCGGAGCATTTCAACTCGAAGCCCCTAGAGGGCAGCATAACCTTATGCCTGGTCACATCCTCAGATTTGCATTTCTGGAAGGATTCTTAATCTCTGTCGCACAAAAGCCAAAAATAAAAAGCCCACTCAATTTCAAACCGTATTCAAAATATTAATTGAATTACTTGATGGCTTTGTGAGACAGGCTTAATATGACCTCGTTGATATGAACGGCATATCAGCCCCGGCGCAGTCAATCACAGGCTTTGTCACATAAAACAAGTGGCAGCCACCGATGACGCTTTGATTCTATGCTGATGAGCGTGCGATAGAGCTTTTGATGGCACCACTAATGCGCCATCAATGGAGCTTTGATACCGTTGTGATGTTACACAGGTTCTACACAATCCCTGGTCCGCTTTGGAAGAGCGGATATAGAGAGCGAGAACAAAGGGGTCTCTCTTCTCATCTAGTTCTTCTTGAAGGCCAGCACCTTCATCGAGTCTTGTTGTTATTTACAATGTTTGACTTTGGTGCTGCATATGAGGCCTATTTATGTTCAGCATCACTCAATTCTAGAGGTCATTCATATCACAAGTTGTAGGTCATGGTTGATGATATTGACTGAGCCAATTATAGTCTTCATGCGCACTGAACATGTAATTGATTTTTACCTTGAAATGTTGGTTTTATGGCTATAAAGTTGGCTATCTGTTTAACATGCAACAACATACAGTATAATGGCACTGCTGACACAAAGGTGTTTACAGACAGACTCATACCCCAACACATATCCACACACACACAAACACGCACGCACAAACACACAGACAGTCACAGACACAGACACAAACACACACTCACACACACACACACACACACACACACACACACACACACACACACACACACACACACACACACACACACACACACACAGTGTTCTCTTATTTCCCAGAAAGATACAGATACCCCCCTCCCCAACACATACACACACTGCTTACTCAGACATTTACAGGTGCCAGTGGTTTGCTGATTGTTCCCGAGATATGGACTCTAGTGTCTATGTGTGCCTCTCTAGGAGCTTCTTCTGTCTTTGCTGGCTGGTGTCAGTTCTATAAGACAAAATGTTCCCAATGACAGCGTCATTAACATACCTGTAAACCACGGCTGTACAGGTGAGGCTCTTCTGACACATACCCCACCTTGGTGGTTTGAATGGGATCTCACTTTTTTTCGAAGGGCTGCCAGGATGAAGCAACCTGGTTCAGTTCAGACACCCCCTACACAAGCTGGGAGAACAGCAAAACTTTTGTTCTTGCAGATGCTAAACTTGGCTGAGAGACAAACTCTGACAAACTCTCAGACCTGAGATTAATTCCTCGTTGAAAAACTCACCAAAACCTCAAAAGTTTTGTTTTGTTCTTTCAGCTTGTTTGTTCACAACACAAAACGTGGGGTGATATTTATTTGCATTTTCCTCATTTTTAATTTGATCCGACGGCACGCACACAGGTTGCACGGCGCTCATCAACCCTCTCACCTCTGTCCTGCGAGAGCACGCTCGCTTTGCCTAGAGCTCCGTGCGCCACCCCTGTGATAACCACGGCGACGCTGTCACCGAGAAGAGCGAAAGCAGCCCCGCCGAGAGCCGCCGAAAAAATCATTAATCTAATTAAATATGTGGCGTGGCGGCGGGCGGGCGGCGCGAATGAGACGCTGGGGCGGCTTAGCTGTAGGATAAGTGCAAAGGCAAAGCGCTGTCCCAGCAGAGACGCAGTCAAGAAGCGCTAACGGTAGCACACTTCATTACTCTCTCAATTACTTATTGTTTCCCTCTAGTTTGAGCTGTTTTAATGAGAATCTACAGGCAGTTGAATGTAATCTAAATTTTCTAATCTACTGGTCCATTAACAGGGATTCAAAATGTTATTGGTTTATTAGCTAATCATACTTTTAAATGGCGGCTCTGTCGTTTCCCCAAGGGCCGACAGCTTGGTTTGTGAGGAGTGAGTAATTGAATTCGGAGCTTTTGGAGACTCTTTCTGTGTGTGTGTGTGTGTGTGTGTGTGTGTGTGTGTGTGTGTGTGTGTGTGTGTGTGTGTGTGTTTTGCACTTGAGATGGGTACACTGCACACTCAGTCAAAGGGTTACATCTCCTCAGTTCCGGCCTCTCGCCTCGGATCAAGCCTACCCCGCTCCACTTCCCCCCTGCGCCGGGGTCTCCATGGCGACCTATTCAAATCTGCCATCACCACAAAATATGGCAGGCCAGTAAAAATCCAGGACGTCTCGGCAAGCTGAGAACCAGCACCAGCAACGAGAGCTTCACTCGGTGGCGAAGAGTTTCCACAGCATTCAGTGGTATCAATGTGACCCTTCAAAGCGAAATCAGTCGCTTTGCGCACAACGTTATTTTGAGAAAATCCAAAACAAACAAACTTTAAAATGTTGAATTTCACGTTTTCGCATAATTCGACAGTATACAGTCTATAGTTTCATATCGTGAACTAATTTGTTAAACATATGTTAAACCCGGCGAAGATTCAACACATTTTCAGTCATTCCCGTTGTCCACGCTGCTTAAAAAGGTGATATCTCCTGTTCTGGCATATCGTCACAGGAGAACCATGTCAACTTTGGATGCGGTTATCTTAGCTATTTGAGAGTTTGTGTAATACCCTCGATATACAGTACATATCGTTGGAAAGCTTAGTTTATGGCCGTTCACATGAGCACATTTTGTACATTTTACCGAAATGACTGCAGGGTCACACATATGTATCTGGAAATCAAATCGTCTCCCTATCATGTCAGCTCACCTGTACTATCACCTCTGTCATCTGGTGATTATTTTGGAGGTGGGGGTTACCTGTTCACTTAACAAGACTCAGACCCAAATAGGGTTGCCACCTATGTCTGACCAAAATCCTGGACATTTGGGCAACCCAATCAAGCCTATTACTTATAAGCAGCGGGACCTTAACACATCTACCCATGACAAAAATTGCCTCACTGCAGCGAAACAGATTGTTTACTAATATTATTACTATGCTATTATTATATTATATTATTTTGTTTTTATTAGTAATATAATTGTAATACTATTCATCTGCTAGAGTTAATTGCTTTCAATAATATGTCTAATCTTTATTATTTTGGCTGATTTGGTGGGCACAGGTAGGCCTAAAAGGTTAATTTTATGCATTATATAGATTGGGTTGTCCAATATATATTATTATTATATAGGCTATATGAATATATTATTCAAATGATATAGATAATAATGACAAAGTAATTTGGTTAAATATGGTTATTATGATTCTGTTTAATTCATTTATAAATGGTGCACTGCCACTTTAAGACTCTTGACAGTTAGTGGCGCTCGCAATTTACAATGGTCAGGAGTACTACTCTTCACATTTCTCTTTTAAACGTTTCTTATGGTATATGTATATCAGTTATCTTATCAACAATGACAAGCCAGCTGGCGCTCTCTCTCCCTTTCGTGCGCGCTCAAACGCGTTCTCAATTACGTTATGAGTAGGCTAACATAACGCAAATTAGAATTGCTGCAATAGATATTTCAACGAGTAGGTTATCATCTCTTGGGGCGTAGCGTGCGACGGTGCAGCCGGTGCAACGCACCGGGGCCCCTGAGCTTCCCAGGGCCCCTTGCATGTCGGAATTTGCCCCGCACCTCCTAGCCTTGCGATATATAGTCAAGTGTTGTCATCAATGACGCCGCCTCTTCCTATGTATCTATATTGGCGAACTGATTGCTATTTAAATCCTTCACTATCTCCTACAACTTGGTCTCATGGTGGCACCTATCCATTCCCCAATTCTTGTATTTTCTCCTACTTTCCATATCATTTAGATTTTACTAATGACATTTCAATGTTAGAATCAAAATTAATCAATAAAACTAATACCATTAATGATTATTTTATCGTCAACTTACAAGATGTTGTAACATGGCCTGCTGGGAAATCTGTTTGTCCAGTCATAACATTTTTACGTCATCTCTGATCATAGGCTGCTGCACATGCTAGCAAATGTAAACAGGTATAGGCTACTACTCTTACTAAAGTCGTGGAAAGTCAGCAAATTAATAAAGACAAATCTGAGGAGTGCCATGGGTCAGGAGCGACTGAGTGGATTGGCCATACTCTCCATCGAAAATGACAGGGCGAGGAAATTGGATTTCACCACAATAGTGAACGAGTTTGCTGAGCAGAAGACACGCAAAGTAGGCCTACACTTCTGACGGGTGAGTCCAGGGTTTTTGCTTATACGGCAACTGATCGGCGAACAGGTTAGTTAAATGGCCGCTGTGCCATAATTTATGTGTCTGTTTGTTCTTTGATGAGTTTGCAGAGAGAGGCGTGCTCAAACTCCAAGATATCTCCTTCTTCGGGTGCGAGTTAAATATCGTATTCCAATGTGCAAAAGAACCGCACTCACTAGCTAATTATCTTATACTTTATTGTAGCACCATGCCTATAAAACAAACGCGTTTCAGCGTCAAGCCGTCCTCAGTGTGTTCTTTGATGAGGTCATTGTTGTGCTGCAAGGGAACGTGGTGTGTTCAGTTGAATGAATTTGTATGCATTCTGTTTTTGATCGTAGGCTGTGTGCAAGTTACGCAAATAGTCGCTGTCCATGTAATAATGACCGTGCGTGCGTTCTTTCCCTCTGTGGTCGGTCGGTGTGTGTCTTGAGATATACAGGGATGGGTCGAGATAGCGGGGGGGGGGTCCAGCGCCAGACTTGCACCGGGGCCTTGCGCAACTACGCTACGCCACTGCATCTCTATGTATGTAACATGCTGTTTTGATATTGACATTGTAAACGTTCTCTAAGAAGAGGGTAAAGTTGCAGTAATGTTAACCACAACGTCGTTGCTGGAAAGAAATAGCGAACAGCCAATGATAACCTAAGTGTGGCAGGCCAGATCTATGACAAACTAATGCATGCTCGGCGGGTTGCATTAAAGTGCGTGGCGGGCCGTAGTTTGGACAACATTCAATGTCCCGGGAGAATATTATTTTTCCCCTGGACAGACCATTAAAAACCGGGACAATCAGGTGAAACCGGGACAGGTGGCAACACTAGACCCAAAGCACCAGTGCCACATCTCTCTTCAAACCCTTTTTTGGGGGAATATTTTTTTTTACTCCTGCTTAAGAAATAGAAAGAGAAGTAGAATGAAATAGAAAAACAGCAACACATTATTGTGTAGCACCCACAAAACTACATTGTACATTGTACTGCATTTGTTTACTTAAACATTGTAGGGATCTATAGATGTATCTGTGTAGGAGTATGTTCATAATGTTTTGTGTGTCTGCCTCCGTACCCTGGAGGTGTACCGCTTTTAAGGAAGCGTGAACAAAAGCAGTCTTCAACTTCCTCTATCTATAGGGACACGTTGGGACACACTAAGTTGAAAACTGATCATTGTGTCTCTGTTTTTAAACATTGTGGTGGGTCAGTTTTGACCCTTCAGACAACACAAGGGTTAATGGTTCTGCAATGCACACATCATAGATCTACACATCATGCACTACTCCTATAGGGAGTAGGAAACTCAAGCATGGGGAGGAGGGCAATGACAAGCACAGTCAGAGGAAGACCGAGAAGGGAGGCAGATGGAGAGAAGAGAGAGAGAAATAGAGAGAGAGAGAGTGAGAGAGAGAAATAGAGAGAGAGAGAGTGTGAGAGAGAAATAGAGAGAGAGAGAGAGAGAGAGAGGACAAACAAATGGAAATGAGCCCTCTAAAAGAAGAAGGAACATCATCAATCAAAACATTCTCATGCCTAACATGCTGCTTAGCTTATGGGGACCATACGTCTAAAAGGTGCTCTAGCACTGGAATATGTTTAAAATACTTTCCTCTGTACAGTAACATACAGTTTAGTCATGTATATTCTCACTTAACATGCATTTTATAATGTACAAAACGTAAGCCTCTATCCCTATCAAAGATGTAGTGCAGCAGTACTTTATTATGTGTCTGCAATGTGAGAGAGGAATTTATCATCATCTGAATTGCCTTTGAGAGGAGCTCTAAAATGACTGCAATACATTCTCATATGAAAATGCTGGGAGGTTAATGAGTGGCAATTGCACAGTGAGGACTAAATCTATTAGGGTTCCCGGCGAAAGGAATCAATCAGCGGGGCCCTGGCTGGCTCGCCACTGATTTGTCATTCTGAAGCATGGCGCTTCTGAGCTCCCCAGCGCAATCCCTCATAAGAACTAATCCACTTTGATTTCAGAGCCGCTCCTGCGATTAATAGTGTGAGTGATCTCACCCAGGCACAACACGCCGAACAGGCCGACTGCTTTGAGGCAGCGGCAGCACGGTGTTTACATTTCGCGTAGTATACCTGCAGCGGGCCCACTGTGGTCAGGACCAGAACACTCACTATACCGTATTTTCCGGACTACAAGTCACACTTTTTTTCATAGTTTGGCTGGCCCTGCGACTTATAGTCAGGTGCGACTTATATATGAAATTTAACATGTTTTTGAATAATTCCAAAATGAAAGAGGAGTAAACATTACTGTCTACAGCTGTCTACAGCTACAGATGGGTGGCCATTCACACCTTCTCATCATTAATATTAAAATGTTGGCCTCTGTGTCTAGTTACAGCCTCTGTCTGTTCTTGGTCTTGGATTTTGTGAATACATTTCTGAATAAATGCGACTTATAGTCAGGTGCGACTTATATATGGCATTTTCCTCTTCATGAGGCCGTTTTTGACTGGTGCGACTTATACTCCGGTGCGACTTATACTCCGGAAAATACGGTAGTGAATGAGTGAACATTTCGAACACAGCTTCAGTGTTGAAGCTTATTTGGACTTATTTGCACTACCAACTTGACACACACCTCATACTGGATCACAATGCCAATCTTCAGTACATTCATGCACATCTTTATCTTTAGTATTTAGAATTTTACTGCTCTTTTAGTCATGTTGATTTGTTGATTTGCTTTGTATTATCCTGTTTACATTGTAGTGTATGTTGCGTGTGGTGTCTTAAGCTGCTGGGACCTTGAATTTCCCCTTGGGGATCAATAAAGTATCTATCCATCTATCTTGAAATACTAGAGTAAGGAATTCTGGGTCACATTTTGCTTGGATGATCTCCAAACTATGTACAGATGCTCGGGTTATTAAAAACAAATTCAAAGGGTATTGTTATCAATGTATGGTTATGGTTAGAGTTATAGGGTACGGGTTGGGTTGAGGTGATATTCAGTAATTGTTCAAGAACAATCATAAATACTGGACTTATGCTGTTGTGCTGGATGTGCTGCAGTGTGTTTGTAAAGCACACATAAAAAAGCAAAAATGTGCATTTTGTGCCATCAAATATAGCACAAGCAATATCAGGTGAGGGTGAGCAAGCGAATGTTTTGCTAACATTACGAGGTGAAATGCCCAGAGGTTCTCAGGACTAAGAGAGTATGCCCAAGAAGTCATCGTCTCTCAGATGCATCTCTCCCAGAACTGTGCTCAGCTGCACCAGAGTCTGCAGCGGCAGCAGCAGCAGCAGCTGCCTGTGAGGTTCTATGGCCACTCAGGGAAACATGGGGGAGCATGAGAGTGTTTGCAGACACAAGGATTGAGTTGACGCAAGTAAACACACGGAGGAGATAGGATTTAGAGACAGAGGGAAGGATGGAGAGAGAGGACAGAGAAAAAGAGGGTGCTAAAGAGAGAGAGAGAGAGAGAGAGAGAGAGAGAGAGAGAGAGAGAGAGAGAGAGATAGTGGAAGAGATTGAGTGGTGATGGAGTGCTTGGTGCTGAGTCCTTGTTGACCAGAAATATCCTGTTATCACGAGCACTCAGGCTGGTCCTCCCCTGTTTTTTTATTTACCATCCGCAACTTTGATTGATGTTCCGCATGTGTGTGTGAGCTATCGCCTATCCTATAGACTGTTACATGAGAACACAGTGGGGCATGCACACACACACACACACACACACACACACACACACACACACACACACACACACAAACACACACACACAGAGACACACACACACACACACACACACACACACACACACACACACACACATACTCTCTTATAGACACACATGCAAATCCACACACACACACAGTCACACACATACCACATATACCATATACACACATGTAAACACACTCTTTCTCTCTTTCACAAACACACACACAAACACAAGTGCGTGCGCATGCCTCTAGCAAAGAATCAGTCCAGACGGCTGCTCCATGAGGTGATGAATGTTGTTTGGTATGAGTTTGCTCCCCTCATCCCCACTGTTGTCCTGATGCATACACACACACACACACACACACACACACACACACACACACACGCACACACACACTGCTCCCCTCATCCCCACTGTTGTCCTGATGCATACACACAGACAGAAACGCTGCCCGGCAGCCCCCTATCAGTCATCAGTGATTGATTAAGTCCTGACTGGTCACGATCCAGGACAGGGCAAGAAATAACCTGTGCTGCTGTGAACGAGACAGAGAGAAAGAAGGAGAGAGAGAGAGAGAGAGGAAGAGAGAAAGAGAGAGAGATAGAGATGCACAGGTCACGTTCGGACACTGTAAACACCAAAGTCGGAAGGTATGAGGTGCAACTCCTCCACTCGTCGCTGCTCAGTTCTTTTTTTTTTATGATTATTTTTGATTGATGGCAACCTTCATGCCGAGGCAACGTGTTTTTCTATCGGCGCGGAGCAAAGTGACCAGGGACAGACGCAGACAGAAAAGCTGCCTCCCTCGCGCTAATGAGCGCCATTATTCACACGCCGGCCCCACTGTCAGGCCACTGCACTCGCTAGGCCGCTCTCTCCGTCGCACGCGTGATTCATGACTGACACCGGACGCTTTGGAGCACCTCGCTTGTTTACGCTTTTCATTACTCACAGAGGAAGAGGAGGTCATGTTTAAATATGCTGAATTAAGGGTTACAGTACAAATCATAACTGGCAATGATCCCTAAGTTGCAAGGTATGTTTTTTGTTGTTGTTTTGTTTTAACACTATACACACATACATGACACAATTAGCCAATTTGTTTTCTTTTCAAACCCATTTTGTCCATTACCAACTACTATGTTTGAAAATGCTCTTTTACTATTAAAACTACTACTAACTCTACCAAAACTCAACAGGCTCAAGGCAATCTTTTAACGTACATGTTGACTCTTTTCTATGCATGATGAAAATGTAATCAATCATAGCACACCAACTTTCAAATGACTAAAGCTACATTACTTTTCATGTGTCAGCTCGACTAATACCTGCACCAATGAAAGTAATGAGGACAACCCGACCTTGAAGGAAATCCAGTCATTTTGACTTTACAAAAAAACTCAATTTGTTCAGTAAATGCTTTACAGTAATAGACGATAAGAGAAGAACATCTATTTCTCACATTTCTACATGGACCACATTTCTTGGAGGCTCAGTTTAAACTATGTAAATATTTAGGTTATTAAATATTTATTTATGCCTCAATTTTAGATTATCCCTGTGTCCCTTGGTGTTTAGGGAAGTGGTACACAATTCACAAAGTATGTTTACTGTATTGTAACTAGCCTGTGACAAGAACACTATCCAAATCTATTGTGGCAAGTACTGGAAAGGAGATGTTTTTTTTTCTTTTCAATCTTATCTCATCATCAGTTTTGTCTTTTCCCAACTTTAAGTTCTCTTAAATTGTTTCACCGAAAGAATTGTATACCGGTGATTACGGAAAGAGTTACATAAGTAAAACAATAATGAGATCACCACTGAGTAAAATTGTCCTAAGACAAAGTTGAACTGATGACAGAGATCAACAAAACTCACAACATGCATGGCATTCAGTTCAAGATATGAAAAACATAAACACAAAGGGGAACACAAAAGCTCCCTTTGTACCGTTCATACATTTCAACACCTGACTTTGTCACCGATTGAATTCCGAGTCATGGTTGGTCTATATTACACAACTTTCTACATTTTCCAATTATGTGTTCATTCAAACATGGCTTATCAGCTGCTTCAACATCACTTTTGAACTTCTGTTTTAGAAGATGTAGAGGCATACTGCATTTAAGGTTTTCGACAACAGGCTTTCATGTCTGGCATGTGTGTAAGAATGTATAAATTAGACAGATCCATAATTTTGATATCCGTTAAGCTCATTTGTAAAGAAAATGTACACTTTATAATACTGCCTATTGCCTGACAACAACATGAACTGTGTAAAACAGATGTTGTGCTAATCATATTTAGAGTTTTGAAAATGTGACTGCAGATTGAACAAAAGCACATTAGCAGTTATAAATAAAACTGTATTGCTCTCAAAAAGACACGCAAATAAAACTGTGGCACCACTGTTAATGCGTCATGCATAAATGGATTACAAGGGTTCGCTCTTGTGTGGCCTAGTCACGGTGCACCAACACCTTATCTGTAATAACTTATTCTCCTCGGAGAGCTGGAGCTGCAGTTTATATTTCCAAAAAGCAGACCCTTTTATTGAAGACAATTCTTAAAAAAATATTCCATCCATGGGTTATGTGCTGTGTGCCAGGAGGACAACAAGTCTCTCTTTATGCGATGAGAGGTCCCTCCATCCGTTCTGTGAAAGGGGTTCTTACCCATGACTGGATGAGACTGACCATAACGACACGATTCTCCCCAGACATCTTCCCCGTCATGAGTCAGCCGGCTTCTGGAATGTCCAGATCCTCAACTCATTTTACACTAGTGTTCCAGAGCAGAGCAGAGCAGGCAAATGGTTGAGGAGCGGAGAGGAGAGGAGAGGAGAGGAGAGGAGAGGAGAGGAGAGAGCAGAGGAAAAGTGCCTGGTGTTGGAGGAGGAGAAGAGAAGAATGGAGAGGAGAGGAGAGAGGAGCAGAGAGGAGAGGAGCAGAGAGGAGCGGTGAGGAGAGAAGAAAAAGAGGAGAGGAGCAAAGAGGAGCAGAGGAGAGAGAGAAAGTGCCTGTGGTGCTATTGGAGGAGAAGAGGAGAGGAGAGGAGAAAAGAGGAGAGAAGGGGGGAGGAGAGGAGAGGAGAAGAGAGGAGAGAGAAAGTGCCTGTGGTGCTATTGGAGGAGAAGAGGAGAGGAGAAAAGAGGAGAGAAGGGGGGAGGAGAGGAGAGGAGAAGAGAGGAGAGAGAAAGTGCCTGTGGTGCTATTGGAGGAGAAGAGGAGAGGAGAGGAGAAAAGAGGAGAGAAGGGGGGAGGAGAGGAGAGGAGAGGAGAAGAGAGGAGAGGAGAGAGAAAGTGCCTGTGGTGCTATTGGAAGAGAAGAGGAGAGGAGAGGAGAAAAGAGGAGAGAAGGGGGGAGGAGAGGAGAAGAGAGGAGAGGAGAGGAGAGAGAAAGTGCCTGTGGTGCTATTGGAGGAGAAGAGGAGAGGAGAAAAGAGGAGAGAAGGGGGGAGGAGAGGAGGGGAGAAGAAAGTAGAGGAGAGAGAATGTGCCTGTGGTGCTATTGGAGGAGAAGAGGAGAGGAGAGGAGAAAAGAGGAGAGAAGGGGGGAGGAGAGGAAAGGAGAAGAGAGGAGAGGAGAGCGAAAGTGCCTGTGGTGCTATTGGAGGAGAAGAGGAGAGGAGAGGAGAAAAGAGGAGAGAAGGGGGGAGGAGAGGAGAGGAGAAGAGAGGAGAGGAGAGAGAAAGTGCCTGTGGTGCTATTGGAGGAGAAGAGGAGAGGAGAGGAGAAAAGAGGAGAGAAGGGGGGAGGAGAGGAGAGGAGAGAGAAAGTGCCTGTGGTGCTATTGGAGGAAGCTCGTCAGACAGTGCCTCTCCCCATCTGTCACAAATCATTTCGGCTCGGGAAGAGAGGGGAGGCGAAATGTCAAAATATTTGAATAAATTCCACAGGAGATGGGAATGGGGAGAGGGGAGGGTTTGGATGGATTGTGTGTGTGTGTGTGTGTGTGTGTGTGTGTGTGTGTGTGTGTGTGTGTGTGTGTGTAGGTGCATAACCTAGTGTGTATTGGTGTATCGTGTATGTGTGTGCACCTTTCTATTTCTCTTTCAAGCCTTTTCCTTCTGTATGTGTGTGTGTGTGTGTGTGTGTGTGTGGGTGTATGTGTGTGTGTGTGTGTGTGTGTGTGTGTGTGTGTGTGTGTGTGTGTGTGTATGTGTGTGTATATGCATGCACGTGCAAGAGAGAAAGTGTGTGTGTGTATATGTGTGTGTGTGTGTGTGTGTGTGTGTGTGTGTGTGTGTATGTGTATTTGAAGCAGAACCGTCGGGTGTGCATCTGAATCAGACCTCTCCTCTCCCCAGCTCCCCAGACCATGTAGACCTCACGGCAAACGGAGATCAGCAGGAATGAACAGAGAGAAATCTCATCCCGACGACGACGTCTGTCTCAAACGACGACACGGCCTCTCCTCCCACACCCCTGACACCTTTTCCCTCACACAGACATGTGCGCCATCATTTCACCCAACCTCTCATTTGTAGCTCCTGTCAAAGACAAACAGGTCACACTATCCTGGGCTGATGTTGAGATGAGTTAGGTAGCCTAGCGCATTAGGTAGCCTAGCGAGCAGTTAGCGAGCAGCTAGCGAGCTCTTGAGAGGAGACACCTGCCTTGTGGCAGTTGTGATCCTTCACACCGAGCCTCTGTTGTGAGAGCGTGACGTGCTTAGAAGCGCCCCATAGACCTTGAGGAGCGGAGTGAAAGCCCTGGCATGGGGGTGGGGGGAGTGGGGGGGGGGGGGTATTATGATCACCCAAGAGAGCCAGCGAGGCGATAGCGGGGTGCCCGCGGAACGGGAACAATGCAGAGCGGATGAATGGAAGCCCGCAAGCATGAAGGGCACACAGGGTTGACCTTCGTGCCAACGGGGAATCGGGCAGGAGAGATAAACCTGGAGTCACGGAGGCTGGCACGCACACAAAAGGCCTCGGCGGGCAGACCAAGATGAAGGAGGAGAGCAGGGCGAGGGAGGAAGGGAGGCAAGGCGGGGAGGGTTGCTTCCTGCGTAAGCTATTTTGTCTCTTCTCGGCAGGTGATAGAATATCTGGAGCTGTAGCTGTTGCACGTCTATCAGAAATGTCATTTAAAATAATACCAGCTATTCGGTTGTTAAGTCCGACATCACAGGCCCAACGGCTTTTTCGTCAAAAAAATGAAACTAACGCAGCCAGCCGTTTTTTGCAACTTGGAAACCTTTTCACTATCACCACTGTTTTAGTGAGGGTAAAACAAAATCACTTAACTTTAACAGAGTAATTACTGCAGCTGTGCAGCCAGATGATACAAGCAAGGGTTAGGCTAATGTCCTGGCTTCCATGAAATATAGGATTTTATCAGGTTGAGGCAACAAGTGAGTAGGCTAGTATGATGACAATTGTTGGAATAGTGGGAAAAAAATGTTTACTGTTTTACTAATGTTTTGCTTTTACTGTCTTTGGAGAAAAACCAGAGGCCCTGCAAGGCTCAATGGTGTTTTTTGCCCCCAACGGCACCTTCCAGGCAGCACAGCCTAAAAGGCATACCTTTACCCTATTCCTAACCCTAACCTCCTCAACCCTCATCCTACCCCTAAACTGAGGGGAGTAGTGCCTTGAAGGCAGCGCTGCCTGGAAGGCACCGTTGAGGGCAAATAATACCAAAGACCCCCTAGCTCGTTGGACCCGAAAGAGATTTATTAGCCCATTATTGCAACATCACTTCATAATCGAATAAGGGTGTTGTGCCTTTCCTGATTAGTTTTACAGCATGATTCCTACTCAACTTCACCAATGTAGCACCTGGACAAGGTAAACATTTGGAAATCTAAATAATCCATATGGGGCTGATACTGTCCTGTTTGGAGTGATTATTACCAGCAACAAGGACAAATAGAGCAAATATTGATCTTTTTCAACTGCGCATAGGCTATGGATGCCTACATGATTTACAGTCAAAAAGCATGTGTAAATATTACAACAGGTATATCAGGTAAGTTCCAGTAACCCTAAAAATCCAAGTTATTATGAGGTCTTTAATGAAGCAAGAGCATATTTCTCGGGTTTAAAAATGCAAGACAGTAGGGTCATTTTCTCCTTTCAAAAGATGATGAATTATTTTCTTGCAAAAAGAAACAAACAAGGGGAAGGTAAAATTGTGTTTATCTGTTTATTCCTCCTGCCAGGCCGGGATGTGAATTGAATTTGCATATCCCTCCAACAGAGAGATGCATCTATCCGGGGGAAAGATCAAGGTTGTGACTTCCTCGCCACAGACTTCGTGAAACCAATTAAACTGCGCGCGGCGAAGTTCAGCTGGAGGACAAATGGTAGAAAACAATAGGGAGCGCAGGAAGCAGACTTCGCCACTATCTCACCGCCGTTTCTGGCCATGCTAATTACACATGCAGATTCTGTCATTTAGACAAAAGGCGCGAGAACTTTGGTAATCAACATGAAATATTTAAATTGCTCTTTTGGATGGCGAGCCTCATCAACCTTTAGGAGATGAACTCGCTAGCGAGATACGTGAAGTAATCAAATATCATCCTGATGGAAGAAAATTCAGGCATGAATTATGAATTATTTTTCTGAATAAAAAAAGTGTTGTCAACAGTAGGTGATTGTGCTTTAAGAGAGGATAGGTCATGATAATAATAGACTGTTAAGGCTTTGTTTGGTTCTTGTCCTCGAAGGAAATGCAATGTGCAATTGCAATGTCTTGATGGTACCTTGGTTGTGAGAAGCAGAACCAAGACAAAAATAAGGTCAAAATAAGTTCAGGTATAATTTACGACATGAGCATTGGACATTAGTACAATAAACAAGAAAATGGGATACATGTATAGGATACATCTTGAACTGTGTTTCTGTGGACGCTAATAAGCCGGGATGATGTTTGTTAGGATTTGTTTTGCAGGAGAGAATTAGATTTATAGATAACAATGTCATGGGTCTAAAGGAAAACATGGTACTGTAATTATTGCAAAGACATTGACATATCATTCCATGGTAGTTATTCAATCAACAGTGTTGACTCACATATTGAAATATTGAAATTTAACATTTAGTATTCATCAGTAAACCATTTATAAACTATTAATTACTTGTCAATAGAACCCTGCAGGAATCTATACTACTGTAAATCGTCATGAACAATTTGTTTCTTATCATGGTCATGACACCCAAATCATAGCCCCGGTCTCTCTTGAATCTCTTTCTCAATGTATCGACCAAATTAACAACTGGTTACCTAAAATTTTTCTTCAGTTAACCAAGGAAAGAAACTGACATCATTATATTTTGTAAGAAGGTGGAAAGACTTGGGATGGTCTTAATTGACAGAAATGTAAATTTCAATAGCCAAATGAAAAATAAATCAGCTTTTGACCACCTTATAAACACTGCCAAACGAAGCAGTCTTATGTCAAAACATTATGTAGAAAATGACTCATGACTTTATCTCCACTAGGATTGATTAGGCATCAAAAGTGCTCCAACTGTTAGCTACTGTTACTCTGCTTCTTGAGGTCCCTGAATATATACTGCCGGGACGAGAATGAGTGTACATTTTTCTTGGGGACCAAAATGACGTTAACTGGAGTAGTTTTAATTAAAGCAACACGAAAGTGTTTTCATTTGTTCATGTTCCCCGGGTCCTAATATGTTCCCCAGTTTCCCCCAAAAATCGCAATACATACTGGGGAACATGGGACCCTTTTTGAGAAAAGCGGGGAACATAGGACCCTTTTTAAAATTTACGAAAAAAGGGGTCCTATGTTCCCCAATCCCATACAAAGTGGGGAACATAGGACCCAGGGAACAGGTACGCTCCCCCCTGAGGGCAAGCTCCCAAGTCAAAGTAATTGCTATAAGCCACTGACTGAATGTTTTACACTTCTATGCTATTGTGGAGAGGGTTCCTGCAGACAAGACAAAATATGTCTCCCTTTGTAAGTGTAAAGAAAGGACTGTTTGTGCAATCAATGCGTTTATTCTTTGCTTTTGATAAAGAACATTGCATTGCCTCTGTGTATGGACCGGCCAATACAAATAAACTTATGTTGCCTTTTCGTGTGGTGTGTTTTTGTGTGTGTTTTTACAAACATTTAATCACTGCACCTCATTTTCAGTCTTTGCATGGACTAGAATGCCTTTGTGTGCTATTTCAAGAACAGCATAATTGCATGCATATGCTCACACATCTCAATGTGAACAATTTCACAATAATTTTGTCTTAATTGACACTTGTGCCTAAAATACTAACTTTGCACATAATCTTTAACCCTCCTGAGTGAATGTGTGTGTGCGCGCGCACATTTGTCTTCATGTGTGTGTACTTATGTGCACATCCAAGTGTGTGTGTGTGTGCATGCGTTTGTCTTCATGTGTGAGTACTTGTGTGTGCATCCATTTGTGTGTGTGTGTGTGTGTGTGTGTGTGTGTGTGTGTGTGTGTGTGTGTGTGTGTGTGTGTGTGTGTGTGTGTGCGTGCGTGTGTGTGTGTGTGTTTGTGTGTGTGTGTGTGCATGAGTTTGTCTTCATGTGTGAGTACTTGTGTGTGCATCCATTTGTGTGTGTGTGTGTGTGTGTGTGTGTGTCTGTCTGTGCATATGCACGGGCACAGTGAAGTGGAACAGAGGACAGCCACAGACAGGAGACTCGGCAGCGATGCCTGGAGGAGCTGACAGACGCTGGTGCTGTCAGTCACAGAGCTGGCCATGCTCACACCCAACTGGCCTTGCACCATCAGTCTCTCTCGTTATCTCCGCGTCTCATTGATCTCTGCTTTCGCCTCCATCGCCCTCTTAGCCAAATGCCTTCCAAGAACACAATCTAAGCTTTTTCAGCTACAGTCAGAGAAGGCCTTGCACCTACATAGTATCTTCAGTCTTTGCTGTGGGTGGTCACACACTGCAAAATGTTCTAGTATTTTTTCCCCCTTCTGTATTATCAAAAGCTTGAGTGAGCTAATACCACAAAATATTTAATTGCCTCATTTTATTCTAAACATTTAAGTTATTTTATTTGGAGCATTTTCAGTTGCGAGATACACCTCTATTCACAGGGACAACAACGGAAAGCCTCAATGGCTGTGCAGAAATATTAGTCCTTCATTCTGTGCAGTATAAAGGAGCTGTGTATGTCAATTGTAGAGAGAGAAAAGGCATCCAAACAAAGCTCTGTTATGCAGAGGCAATTATCTCCTCTGGTTGTATGCACAAGCTAGCCGCTCTCGACAGCTGGGTTTGTGATTGGCTAGGGAAGGTTCTCCGTGGAGACTCCTGACGCTCTTTGTGTTGACAATGGAGTCCAGATCCACCAGAGAGAGAGAGTGGCTGGACATGTCATTCATGGATGCAAATGCCAGCCAAGGCGCGGCTCCTGTGCATCTGTTTCCATCTTCATTACGGCGCGGTGGCGGCCGCCGGCCGAGCCTGATGGACAGTCCACGGCGCGGCACGATCGAGCTGGACACCCCGAGCGGCGCTCCGGGGGCAAGGAGGGCAGGTCGCCCGGGAGTGTGCCCGTTTACGCCAGAGTAAATGTCACATTGCTGCATTCTCGGCCGAGCCAGATTGATAAATGTTATTCAGCATATCAAACAATGCCAACCATGCATGCCATGATGGGTCTCCGCTCCTCCTGGCAGCCAGAGAGGAAGGGGAAAGGCTCTGGTATATTCATGCAGTTTATCACCACTGTAAGAATGTTTGTCTTCTATCCTCACTCTCTAAATATGTGAATACCCTCTCAGATTCACCACAGTATTCAATATGTTTTTTTTTTTAACAGGGCCCCTAAGGAATGACATTTGATTATAGCTATTTGGAAAACGCCTTTGACCAAAGAGACATACAAATAAAAAAAATAAAATAATAAAAAAAATTGGTCAGTAAGAATTGATATTTTGAGGGGATTTAAAATATGTTAAATTCCCTTAAAATATCAGATTCTCACTCCGTAGTAAATGTCGGAGGTAAAATCTAAGATCTGTAGAACCTGTGGCCCCCTTCAAAATTCAAAAAGTCATCAGCTGTCCGTTGACTGTGTGCGACTGAAGGTCTACAACAATGAAAAGATAAGGAAAGAAAATTAGGCTACCTTGTAACATTTGAAATATAGGCTACTGTCTGTCATAGGCCTACATGGCAGCAATTCTAGACTTAATGAAAATGTAAATAAAATAAGGATGCAAATAAAAGAAGTTTCCTTGAATTGTTGTTAGAATTGCTTTTAAAACCATGTTGTAAGTCGCTTTGGTTTAAAAGCGTCTGCCAAATGTAATGTAATGTAATGTAATGTAGGCCTAATGTAATGTAAAAGAAAGCAGGTGCACCTGGAATAAAGTTGAGTTCCTTAATTAGCCTAGACAACACATTTAATTGAGCCCATCACCTGTTACTTATTCCCAGAATATGGCCAGACAAACGCGTTCACTAACATGTGACCTTCCCCAAGCATTTCACTGAAGCAAAAATTAAGGTAACAGAGGGACGACACGCTTTAAAAACGTGGCAATTTGCAATGACTACATTACCCAGAACTCTATGTATGTTACCGGATGTTGATAAACCAGAGGTAAACAGTGTTCTGAAAATGAGGATGTCTACATTAGCTAGCTAGATAGCCAGCTAGTCTTCGGACAGGTTCATGTGTAACGTTACGTTTAAAGAAGAATCATAACGGAAACGTAGTGTGATGAATGGGTATTTTGGTACAACGTAAGTCCTTATGATAATTTTATATACAGTTTAAAGTGTTTGAGACTGTATGGCTTGGCGTCAATGGATCTCTAACGCCCACCCTGACGACCACTATGCTACCTTGTCAGTTAGCTGTCCAGTCCAATGCTAGGGTTACGGTGGGCTAGCTGGTGAAATATCCTCTCATCACAGAGGATGATTAGCGACACGCTGCGTGATTCTTTCAGGCAGATTTAATTGAAGTCAAGTTGTCCATTATATTTCTTATAAACACAAGTCCAAGATGTTATGCAGCGACTTGCTAGTGCACCAACGCCAGACAGACAGACCACCCCATCAATACATTAAGCTAACCTTCCTATCAAGCTAGCAAAACGGCAAATTGTCTGCTAACATTACCTCGAATCATCAAAGCCAGCGTTTCATTAACACATGGGGCAATGAAGCTAGATCGCAAATCATTCCAGCCTGTCATTTCAAGTGCCATTTTGTTAATTATCACATTTGTTTACGTGAAGAGTAGCAGCAGATGCTATCTCAAGCTTCCTAAGGTCCATTTCCTGTTTTTAAAGGTCTCTGGCATTGTTCAGCTCTTAGCGTTGATAAGCATGACAGTTTATTCAAGTATTTCGAATGTGGGTATTATACGTTTGTCTTTAAATAATCTTGTTTTTGTCTTATTCCTGGTGGTCTTAAAATAATCCAATTAGATATGTGTAATAATTTCTTGATTTGTCCGTTGGATTGATGATGTGTGATATCGGCTAAACCAAAACATCGAATTCACGCGTTTCAAGTACGGAAACGGTGCATTTAGTGTAACATTCAACGCTTCATGTGTGATGAGTCCTACATTTGCGAATCGTTAGTGAATTATTTTGTCCCAAAGTTTAACAACAAAGAAAGGACGGGCAAAATGACAAAGACAATTGGAGTGAAATATGTTGACCTCACCTTAAATGTGCAGTGACCTGCATTGTTTGCCATGTATTATTGACTACTCTGCAAAGCTTATAGATTGTATCAGCTGAGCTGACTCTAACTCTATTTCTCTGGTGTGTGTGTGTGTGTGTGCGCGTGTGTGTGTGTGTGTGTGTGTTTCTCTGTTTTTCTGAAACCCCACAGGTTATGCATGTGGCTCCGCCTGTGAGCTTGCGCTGTGTAGAGCAACACCGAGATCCCGCTCGCCCTCAGTAGCCCCAACACCATAGCACTAGAAATACCAAAACAGGTGGGAGGGGGCCAGGGAGGACAGAGGAGGTGGAGAGGGAGTGGGAGTGGGTGGAGGTGGGTGGTTGGTGGGTGGTAAGAGATTGTTGATGGTGGTGGGCTTTGTGGGCTCTTGCTGACCCTGCCTTGTGACCTGCCCTGTCAGGCCTCCCCCACCCCCTCTTCTCAGCCTGCTGTCGGTCCATGTTCCCTATGCTAACCCTGCTGAGCATGTTCTACTACATCTGTCTGCGGCGCCGCTGTAGGAGTGGGTCCCGGAGCGAGGCGCTGGGCAGCCGGAGGGCTGTGGAGCTGGCGCAGAGAGCCTCCGGCCCAGCAGGGGGCGGTAGTGTCGGCGGCGTCAGTAGTGGGGGCGAGCTGGAGCAGTACGCCAAGGAGGTGCTGGACTTCAGCTCGCACTATGGCAGTGAAAACAGCATGTCGTACACCATGTGGAACCTGGCCGGGGCGCCCAACGTCTACCCGAGCTCGGGCGACTTCACGCAAACGGCCGTGTTCAGGACGTACGGCTGCTGGTGGGAGCGGTGCCCCAGCGCGGGCGCCCCGTACAGACGCACCCCCAGGTCCTTCCACAGCAAGGACTTCCTGGAGCTGGCCTTCGAGGAGCCCGTGTACCCCACCGCCGTGGAGGTGCTGGAGACCTACCACCCAGGGGCGGTGGTGCAGATCCTGGCCTGCTCACTCAACCCCTTCTCCCAGAACCCGCCCACGGACGTCCGGTATGTTAGACCATGACTGTGGTCAAGGGGTCAGATAGGCCTGTGTTGAAAAGTCTGTTAAGAGTTACTTGTTAACATGTGAACACATGGGGCCCGAGTTTGGTGGCGATATAGGTAGCGGGAAGCTACGTCAAGGCCGAGACTCTGGAATGGTCGGTGGAGTGAAATTGAATAGACCAATCACATGCAACCAATTCTGATCTATCTATCTATCTATCGATCTATCGATCTATCTATCTTTTATTAATTAACTTCGGCCTGACTCTAACCACTTTGTGTGTCTGACTTCACTCTGGCCACAGTGAGCATACTCTGTCAACAAAACTGCTGTCAAACTCGCCCCCATGGTCTCCAAAATGAGCCACAATATATTAGCATAATATTGTTTAAGACTCCAATACTCCATATCTTGACAAAAATGGCCTAAGCCCCTTATTATCTTATTTCAAATGGCCTATTTAAAAAAAAAAAAAAAAAATTGTGGTTGTGTGTTGGTGCCTGTGTGTTTTAATGGTGAGAGTGGCTTTATCTGTTTTAGTCTACCAGCTGCAGAGAATTTTCTGAGATTTGAGATTTGTAATTTAATTGCTATCTTAATTGTTAATTAACTCCAAATCTCCACATATCTGAAGATACTATGTAGTTAGACTGGAGAGAAAAAGACATCGGTGAAAACATGAAGATAAATATTGATTACATTAATGAAGGAGGATACAAACATACAAAGGTGCAGAGATATATCCATTATCCTTGATTATATATAATACAGTACCCACAATTCCTATATCGAATTCTTGTGGGCTACAAATCATGCTGGACTGGTAGACTCTAAAGTAGACAGCCATCACCACCCCTGTTGTCACTCAACATGGAGAGATTACTGTAGATTGGGAAGATTGATGGTGATAGTCTATGGACTTGACAGTGTGTTCTGTTACCAGCTCAAAGAGCAGTCAGTGTCCCCATCCTCAGTCTGCCTCTCTCTCTCTCATCTTCTGTGCATCCTAATGTGTGTAACTTCAAGCTTTGTTTTTGTGGCAAATGGTATTTGAAGTTATGTCACCGATTGTTTATGAAAGTCTTTGCCCCGTGCTTTATTTTTGTAAGTTGCTTTTGGATAAAAGCGTCTGCAAGATGAATAAATGTATGTAAATGTAGATTGTATTAAAGTGGACGTTTCTATTTTTAGGCTATTAGAAGCAGGAAGTAAGCGTTAAAGGCAAGAGTTTGTCAGCAGTTCCCCTTCAAGAGGCTTTCATATCAGAGCATACTATAGGTTTTATTGAACTAGAGAAAGACCAACTAAAAGCAACCGCTTGTTGTTGGTTTACACTATTTACTGGTGGCTAGGGTGAGGTTTAGAATTAGCATTAGTAATCGTGCAATAACATTGCTCTGTAGTATTAGTCAACCAATCAGTCAAGTGCAACATCACCGTGCAACATGGTCTCAATACACTGCACGTAAACAAATAACAAATAAAATAAAACAAATAATAAAAAGTAAGAAATAAAAATCTAAGTGCAGTCAGTTCATTTGTTAAGGCTATATTATATTAGTAATTAGTAACAACTCATGCATACACATGAATGAGCATATTGTAGAATCATATTAATAAGGACATAGCAACCTTATGTAGATTCTTAATGTTTGTTTTGTTCATTTGTATTCTTTGGGGTAATATATTGTAATGTGAACGAGAGACAAACACATCTGTTACTC
>NC_084999.1:6912482-6934982 GCF_963854185.1 Sardina pilchardus | reverse complement strand
GATGCCAAGTTGCAGTCTTGAGATGCCCTCTGAAAAGAGTGGTATAGGCTCCTCAGTTCCCTTACCCAAGTGACACAGCAACACGCGTCAGGCTTGGCGATGAGACGCCACTGTCAGGTCGCTCTATAAATACCGCCGGCCGGTGAGACCAGTAATGTGTCGCTTGTGAGTGATAACTACACAGGCAGAGGAAACTGTCAGAAGCAACACCGCTGAGAAAACTGAGAGCTGTTGTAGCTTACTGGAGCCACGCGGTGACAATTGCGAAAGGTGAAATCTCTACAGTACAAATCGAATGTCAAATTCCAAAAACTCTTAAAGAGTTGATTTTAACACACTAAGAGTTAAATGATCTGACGAGAGTAACAAGCTCTTCATACTCAACTACTGTCCGAGTGGCCTAGTTCACTCATAAGAGCGGGGCCAGTGGCACTTCTCTGGGAAATGAGAGGTGACAGTTATATTCCCCCTAATGCAATCCGAGTTCATCCAGCCTCAGCCACACACACACACACACACTTCCATAGACAGGAGATACATGTGTACACAAATGCAAACACCAGTCATGTAAGGTCACACAAATTCAAACACAAACACAGGTACTCAGGTACACACACACTCACACAAGCCTCCTATTGTTACATACACATTTGCCGAACATAGCTGACTGTTTGTTTACTATCTAACTCATCTAAAAGGATGAGACGTTGTGTATTTCTCATCTTCCGAATTGCGCCTGATCTCTAGGTGAATCGATTGCGCTCTAAATGTGGGCGGGTAAAGTCCTCTGTTGACCTTCGCCATTACCGCCATCGATTTTCTCACTCATTACGGCTGTTGCATTGATAGAGATGACATGGCTCTTTCATCTTCAGGGATGGTGATGGGTGACAAGGGTGTGCTGATCAGACCAAATGAACTGGAGCGGTCATCAGCCGACATTAATCCCCCCCACTCGACCCCCCCGCTGCCAAGTGCCATGCCTGCCGGCTTACTAACCACAAAGGTTATGCCTTTGGTGGTGGAGACACTGTCCAAACGTTTTACACATTTTTATCTTAATAACATACACTTTTCTCTTATTTCCTCTCTTATACATTAGTGAGCCTATATAGGAAACATTATACAAACATCATTTTTTGTAAGTGCTGAAATCAACTGAGGTGTTTTCAGTTTCCCGCAGCTTGTTCCTAATTGATGAGATGAAACTGTTTGTGACATTTCAGAAGTATCACTTTGTGTCAGCATCAGCACTGTGTCAATACACATTTGTTGTAAGAATTGCATAGAAAGAGAGAGAGAGATAGAGAGAGAGAGAAAGAGAGAGAGAACTTGCAGCTTGTGACGTTCCATTTTCATATTTAAAGATATCTGTGATAAACAGTATCTGCTAAATAAATGCATTCAACTTAAAGGTAAAACTTCACTGCCATTTTGACCGGTAAACATGTGATGATATCAAAATATATGTTTTTTTCAGTGTGCAATAATTAACTTGGCTTGCACAAATACTCATAATAGTGTGTGTGTGTGTGTGTGTGTGTGTTTGTGTGTGTGTGTGTGTGTGTAAAATATATGTGTATAAAATAACTATATTTATATATTGTTTATATATACAGTATATTTAAGTAGGCCTATATTTTTATTGACTGCTGAGGACACAGCGGAGTTTACTTTTGGATCCTGCCTGGCAAGGATAGCACATCTGCATTTGAATTAACAATGTATCTAGATTGTATTCAGATGTATCCAAACAGTTTTAGACCTATAGTTTTCATATACTGTAGATTGTAGTATTTTTTGGAAGCACATGTATTTTTAGGTATGTGTGTGTTTTGAGCTACCAGAGAGAACTTTGTGTTGAATGTATTTATCTTAAAAGCTATAGCCTTTAGAAAGCCTAAAACCTTTTATAACATTTTGTATTTTGTTACACAAACATTATATATTGATTCAAATGATTTCTTCCCATTCTGCCTGCAAAGATCAAAATTGCTCTGTGGCAATGACACCTTTTTTTTTTTTTTTATGTAAGAGGCTGCCTCTTAGAATGAAGTTTGGGGTAGCATCGATCGATGACAGTAGGCCAGCTCACACATGCATCACGCGCACGCCAGGCCAGCATCTTGCTGACCGACATCTCTGCCAAGGCGTACAGCACCTGCTAACACAAACACGCGTTTCCTAACTGACGAGTGTTACGCACTGTCTGCCAGTGCACCCATACTCATATATTGCTTATATAGTTTATGTTGGCCCCAAAATACATTTCTTCCAGCCATAGCGACCCATAGCCCATCTAACATACACTTGGACACAGAAAGAACCCCAAGGATCATCACGATGTTGGGTTAAAAAATATGGCTAACATGGACAGGAGACCAAAATGGCCGTTAGAGGGCACTTTTGTCTCGTTTTTGCCTGAACAGCTAAAATGAATTGATTAGGCCATTTGACCCTCTTCCACACTTGAGTTCTGTATCAATACTGCAATCCAATGGACCTGTTGAACATGCTAAACATGAGACCCAAGTTAAACAACAAGGCCACACTAATGACGCCAATAAACACTGCGTATAGCGTCAACAAAACATACAAGCGCACATTGACTGTTCATACTCCTAAAAAGAAATGGACTGATGTAGGCCCGAGAACAGCAGTATACGTCAGGACGCTGGACACGTAGTTCGGGATCATTTGCCCTCGTCTGACCCAAGATTGTCACTCAAATGTGACTGAAACCAAAACAGCCATACAGACAGCGCCGAAATGCATGCAAGCGGGATAGCCTTTTGTTGCGGTTCAAAGAAAGCCTACTAATCACCATCTTGAGATGTAGAATGCCTCTATTGGTATGCTGGCAATCTTATCTTGATTTTGCACTTGATAGGCTACTCCGATAATTAGGCTATATACATGGTGCGCTTAAACTAACAAGAATAAAATAATGAATTAGACGTCTGGTATCAAGAAAAAAAGTTATTTAATAATTCAAATATTTTCAAATGTGCAAGTCTTTTGTTCACTCATTATCCAGTGATGAAATATTACTTGAACATATTTCTATCACACCCTCTGCGCTTTTTATTTTACCTACCACACAGGTTCATTCAGACCAGAGTTTGATAGACTATGACAAAAAAGCAAACAAAACAAATAAATACATCCCACAATTTGTTTTCAGTTCATAATAGGCTTGATTGATTAAGCTATGGAGAAAAATAATCTGCGTTTACGTCCACCTTTGTTTTCTTTTAAAGAAAAGAGTAGCACTCAGCAGACCACTGAAGATGAAGATGTAATCAAACAAATTAAGAAAACAGAGATAGAAAACACACGTCCCTGGGTAGCGCCTCAATAAAATAATCAAATTATAAAGGTAAAATGAGGGGAAATAATATTTGAGAGGTTTCAAAGACATATATACATAGGCCTTAGCGGTGACTGCAGGCTATACAGTCCGTATGATGAAATGGATGAGCCCTGGCCTCCCCCTACTATATCAATCAGCACGTATTACGGACTGAAGAATGTTTATGGAAATACACCTTATTCTGCATTCATACTGCACCTCACCTTCAGCACAGCGCTAACAGAAACGAACAGTAGCCTGAACTCCGCCAAATCTCCACTTTACTGAAATAAAGACCTAAACATGGCTTTGAATGGTGTCATAATAATAATAATAATAATAATAATAATAATAGTTGGTGCCAACATTTCATATAATATGCTTTCTAGTTCAGACGTAAATATAAAATGCTTTTAAATATCTTTCCATTTGAAAAGAGAGAGAGAGAGAGAGAGAGAGAGAGAATAAAAACATAATCTACAAAATAAATTAAAAATCTGTTGCAGAGAAAAAAAAATGTCTGCAAGTCAGGAGCTGAAGAACATTTTGCCAATTAATTTTAAAGGAAAGAATCGAACAAAATTGAGTTGGTTTGGCAAGATAGTGCTGGGTGTACGAAGCCACTGGAAAATAATTAAAGATGAAATTAAAGCAAATGTAGCCAAGAAGCAACTGTAACACACTACAAATAACGAGCAATATTGTCGCTACAATTTACTATAAATAAAAAATAGAATGTACTAGAGCCCAATACAAAATTATGTCAAATCAATTTGAATAAAAAAATAATCGAACAGCTAAAACCTGTTTTGTTTTTAAATCATTTAAAGAAAAAAAGTGCCCCAGTGAGAAATAACGAAGCCATGTCTGTTTAAATTATACAATATTTACAAACTTGATCTATGTTCTGCTGTTCAGGAACATCTATGCGGTAATATTTTGTCGCTTGAGGGAAGTGTCAGATTTCCGTCGCCACGTAGCCCTTCCGTGACCTGTCCGCGAACCGCTGGCGCGTGGCGCAGAGCTTGGCGGTGGCAGCCTTTGTGTTTTAAGAAGCGCGTGAACTCATATCAGACAACTGAAAAAGGGTTGATATTTGCAACTGCATGACTTAGGTCTTAAATGATTCCTTCTCATTTGAACCGAATCTAAGCATCTGCCATATTGTAATCTATGATCTGCAGAGTATGACCTCATGGGCCTACTGTGTTCCAGCTAATGATAATAATCATAGTAATAATAATAATAATAGTAATAATAATGATGATGTCAATAATAATTTTCTGTCTCAAAGCCCCTCATATCTGAGCGTTTGTAGGCCTACTCAAGATCACTAATGTTGACGACTGATTGAGTGAAAACCTACGCCTGATGCTCAACTCCAGTTCCTCTCAGCAGCTGTCAAAATGGCGTTCTGATATCGAATGCAGCAGCTCTTGACACTTTTCACGTAGGACAAGCAGTCCTGTACAAAACAATGCAATGATAATGCAGCCGTATGCATACACTACAAAAGTCAAATGTGTAAACAGTATAGGCAGTAGATGGACCACAATGTACGCTCTAAAAATGATACTTTCCACTTTGACGGCTCTCCCCATCACAAAAAAAGGTTTACACCTAGAAACTGCGATGTCACAGTGCTGGGTATATTTTTACAAAAACATTCGCCCCCTTGCTCTTGAGGAAAACCCACCTTCCCTTTCGCTAACGCTATGCGCGCTGTTGATATTGTTAAGGGCTGATAGGCTAACGTGTGCTCCCTCCTAGACACCTGCTATCCTCTGGATAGTTCCGTGCCGGACTGGACATTTTCAGGTATAAATAAAAACCGAGACAGTCAGGAAAAAAAGCGAGAGTGATCCTCCTTTGTTCATTGTACCGGTGTCTGTACCCCACGGTGCGGTGGTGTGTCCCCGTACACATCCTCGGTTCCAGGGATCTGTCCTCCAGGAGGAGTCATCCTCTTCTCTTTCTGTCTTCTGTTACAAAACCAAACCCTTACTACCTCCTTCTCCAGCTGCAGACTGTCCGCCAACGAAACTATTTCAGATGCTGCTGGTTTGGGGCACTTCAAGAAATGACTCTCCAAAGCACCCTTGACCGTTACCTCGATCGAGGTTCGCTTTTTCCTCTTCCTTCCCTGTGCTGCGATTTTGTCTAAGCTCGTGGGGCTCCCCGAGGTGGAATCGGCCTCCTCCAACCACTTGTTCAACAAAGGCTTGAGCTTACACATGTTTTTGAAGCTTAGTTGCAGGGCCTCAAACCGACATATCGTGGTCTGGGAAAACACATTTCCATAGAGCGTTCCCAAAGCGAGTCCTACGTCTGCCTGCGTGAAGCCCAGCTTGATCCTCCGCTGCTTGAACTGCTTGGCGAACTGCTCCAAGTCGTCGGAGGTCGGCGTGTCCTCGTCCGAGTGGTCGTGGTGGCTCTGGTGCTGGTGCTGCTGGTGCTGGGACGGCTGGTGGCCGTGGTCGCTGAGGTGCGGGCTGTGGTGGTCCTCGTGTGCGTCGCGCATGTTGTGATGATGCATCCCCTGTCCGCTCCCCGGGATTAGTCCATTGACGTTGAATCCCGGCTGCGAGTAGATGAGGCTCTGTCCGTTGGATGTTGCCATGCTCGGTATGTGCGCCGCCGTGGTCGTTCTCCATGCCCTGGCGTCGTGGTGATTCGCGTGCGTCTGGTGGACCAGATGGGGCGGCCGCGACTGATGCTGGAGATTGCTGGAGTTGTGCATCTCGTCCCTAGTGGTCTGCACCGCGGGTTTAATGTCCTGCTCGCCGAGCGGACTGGTCGACCACGGAGCCCCTTCTCCGTGCGACAGCGCCGTGATCCACTGGTGCGCGTGGCTGAGCGGGTGACTGTTGCTCTGCAGTGAGTAGTCAGTTTGCAACAGGGTTTGCGCGTCCCTGTACGCCGTGGCTTGCTGCATACTCCCGGACTCCGAGTGCACAATCGAGGCGCTGGAGGTGAGAATGTTGTAATGATTGGATGCTGTGGTCGCCATGACTCTCGGAGCCGGACTGATCGCTCTTATTACAGAAACCTTGCATTTGACAGTTACTCTTTTGCCACAGGCGTCTCCCAGGCGCTTTGCCAAGTGGACACAGCGGCGCGCACCTGGGCTCCGCCCCCGGGCGACCTCCATTGGGTGAGAGGGGTTGACGGACGTGTTCTCTCCTCACAGCGCCGAGCTCATTGGCCAGCTGTGGGCCTTAACAAACACTACCCCCTTCTTCCAACGGAGCTATGAGTTCTGCGGCACCTCTGAAACGTGAGACACTGAAAGGGGCACGGCAACGGAGCGAGGACCAACACAGGTTATTCTCTCAGACAAACTGTGAGAAAAGAGGCTTGTTTTTAACATTTAAATAATAGCGCAGAATTTGGTGTGTTAGTTCATCAGGATACAGATGTTATATTTAAGCATGTATAATTATAAGTTACCATGCTGATGTTCAAAAAATGATATAATAAATATTTAGATATATATTTGTGTGTGTGTAACTAAAAACTTTGTTTATTTCCAAAGACAAAAGTATGCAAGTTCCATTCGTAATGTAGTCTGCCAAAACTTTGTTTCAAACCTCTTTGTAGCCTATTTAACTCAGTTTGCTGCAGTGAGTTGAATTCTGTTGTGTCCAGATCCCGTAGATTATAACTGTCTCTGAATCCGGGAAGTCGCTGGATAATATATAATATACGAGTAAAAACACCGATAGACATTAATGCGTAATTTTGCCATGGCCATCAAACATTTAATTTCAGCCAAAAGCTTTTTAAGAATTATTTTTTAACCAAAATAATAATTATAATAATATTGTTAAAATATCGAATTGTGATTTTAAAAAAGTATTTATGACAAATCATTGTGTTGGCATACATCAGCTTTCAAAACATGAAAAATGTAGGCTAATCATTCATTGTTTGTTCATATAATAGGTCTTATTTTTCTAGACTGAAGTTGGACACTCTTCTTTAAGTAGTGAACCATTTGAGCACTAGAGCCCCCCTTCACTGCCTGTGGATGATGTCATTACTGATGTCGAATAGTTGTGTGATGCGGAGGGATATACAATCTTGAGTAAAAGTGTCTATTCCGCTTAGATTGTTGCGATCTGTAGTTGGAATGTTAAGGCTACAAATTGTATCGCTGATTACATTTTTAAATGCACAAATGGACATAGTCTGTCACTATGGTGACCCTCAGATAACTTTTATCAGCGTGTTAATATCAACTTCATATAAAGTGAGCTTGCCATAAGTGTTATGTTACATATCGTGAATGTCTGGTTTAGTTTTTACCCATGCGTAAATGTTACTGGAATAGTTCTGGATTCTTATTTAGGCCTACAATGCAGCATTGTGTAACTTACACTGCAATTTAAAAACTACGTTCTCAATGTTGCTTTAATGGCAGTGGGTTTTTTTTCTGAAGTGAGACCAACATTCTTTTGGGTAATCATTTATTTTTTCCCTTCTAAAACTATTAAAGCATAGGCTAATACAAGCGTCAGTCTTATGTCAGTTTAAAAGATTTAGCTCGGCCCACTTACATTGTGATTGGCATGGAGTGAGGGGGATATGGGCGCGAGCGGCTCATTGCCTGACGCTCCAAACCCATTGTGGAGTGCGCAGGTGTCAGAATCGGCCCAGCTGTCCCCCCCCTCTGAGTGTGCAAAGGATCTGACATTGTCCAAAGGGAGGACATTTTCCCTCGCCGCCGACCGTTGCCATAGAGAAGAGTAAAGGAAACAACAGGGCTCACGTCACACCTACTTTCGCCCCCACTTCTTATGTCTAAAGGCCCATTTAGAGCGGCTCACTGACGGGACAAAAGAGAAACTGAGTGGGTGAAAGAGACTGAACGGGAGAGAGGGAGAGACTATCCCCTTTGACACTATAGCCGAGCAGCCCTATAGGCTACTATAAGCAATCTACCAGTAATAGCCTGCGCAATAATAGATAGGAGTCTGGCATAATTTTAAGAATAACGCCCAACCTGTAGAATAGTTTGACAGGCCTAGCTTTCTGCCTATTTCACCCGAAGGAAATTCTATTGCAAACTCAAAGCCACGGTGCTCATTCTGCTCAGTCCACTGAAGCTGTTGTTGGCATTAGGCACGTCGTTCACACGAACTGCCATGCACTAGGCTATTAAACTTGCCAAATTTGAATGTTGTAACTGGTATATTTATCAAACAACTCAAATTATGCAAAACGAGTTAATTTGGAGAAATGGAAAAATGCAAGCTGACCAGTTGGTTTAAATCCTAGCCTGGAGTTTACAACTTCATCCTGCATGTCAACAAGCTATAGCTATCCATTAAGAACGTGTGGGCAGTTGTAGTTGCAAGCAAGTAGACTGAGAGAGAACTCCGTGCGAAAATAGGCGGAGAAAATATCAAATCACGTGGTGGCTGTCCATTAGCCTGGTCGCTCGCATTTAAACTGGGGCAGATAAAGTTTGAAGACATTGTTCAGATCAGGAAATGTATTCTTCTAATGATGATCATCATTGTGGTGTAACAGTGAAATCATCCAAATCAAAAGAACATTTGTGGCAATTAGGGTGGTAATTCGGAGAATTACCACATTGCCACAGAGGCTTAAATAGTCGTGTTGGGAGAAAACCAAAGCACATTACTTTAATGGCGTAATATGCAAACTATGGGTCGTTCAATTACATGGCTTAACAACGCATAAATGATGCGAGGCTTGTTATTTGGACTGCCGACTCTGTGGTAATTCGTTCGGAGGGGCCAGTGCGCTTTCTCATACAGTAAAATCTATTTCTGAGCTCCAGGAAGCGCTGCCAAACTACGTTTAAGGGAATAAAAATTAATGACGGAGAATCTGAGCGTTAAATTAACAGTAATTATATGACCCGCATGCTGTAGAGATTCCATTTTTTATGGTCTAATTAGGTAACTGTCTCCTCATACATCAACGTGTTCCCTCTGTGGATATACTCGCGAGAATCCGGTCATGTTCAAATACTGATGAAAATAATTAATTACATTTTATAAAGGCATGGTTTAAGTACTGACAAAACCGTGGGATGCGATATCTAATCCTACACAGCTTTATAGCCGACCACGGATAGATGGGCCACCGTGGAACTCACAAAGGCCTGGTTTGTTTGTATGCGAGTTTGGGGTGGAGCTGTAACCTAACTTACCACTTGGTCCAGCATGACTTAAAATATGGAGAGATCGAAATGCCGAAAACATTAGTGGAAATCTTGGCTAAATATCAACATTGTGTGTGTGTGTGTGTGTGTGTGTGAGAGAGAGAGAGAGAGGGAGAGAGAGAGAGAGAGAGAGAGGAACGGGGTGGGCGTAAGGGTATAGGCTAGTGTGTGAGTTGAGAGAGAGAAGGGCTCTTTTGAAGGGGCTATCCCCATAGTCCGAGCCAAAGAGGCCTCTCACTCCGAATGGTATTCCAATGCAATTAGTCGGTACAAAGACTTCGTTAAATTTGCACTCCTCTGAATGTTGGCGGCTGATTGTTTGTGTCCATTGTACGGGCTGGTGTATTCTCCTTCTGTGGGAGAAGATGAAAAGACCACCCAGATGAAAAAAGGGAGACTTAACATGCTTCCCTTTAAATTACGGTTTTGGTTCTGCCGCTATTGCCAAGACAAATAACCCTGGCCATATTCGCCTCTTGGCTGGACATGGACACTCTACACCGGCGTGGGCACGGTTTGACCCACTAACCTCCTGGACTCCTAGAAGTAGACGTGAAGTAGGCCTTGGCAATCCCTCGCCATTGAAACCCCCCAACAGGTCGTTTGCAGTGCAAGTGATTATGTTTTCAAAGACCACTTTTGGCTTTATTTCCAGCCGTTTCACTCCCGATTCCCCAGAAGCGTTTAATGCAGATTACTTCAAAACTGGCACACAAACACCTGCACCGACGCTTAATGGCATCAACAGATTAACGCCTTAATCCAAAGGACTGTGGCTCTGATTCTATGTTTAGCGGCCAATAATGCCAAACATAATGCGTGATATTATTTTCACATCACATCGCCCTAGTGCGGAAACCTGGCACCATATATATTTTTTTATATTAAAACATCTTCCTACTTTGGTGGCTTAGCACAAATTTCCATACATATGTTTTGATACGACACCGGGGCTCCTCAGCATTAGTTGGTTGACGCGTGTCCTTGCAAATATAACGGCTGTGATGTGAGTATCGAAATCAGGGATGAACCCCACCCCCCACCTCCTCTGCATGGCGACGTGTGTGCGCGCGAGGCAGCGGGCCCATCTCTCATGTGCGGCTCCATTAGCCCCACGTGCCTCTTTCCTCAATCGCGGAAGCCGAACAGATGGTTGGAGACGCGCCGTGTTACGAGGCTGCTGCGGTATGTAACGGTGTTCTAATTGAAACATCAATATTGTGGCGTCGATACGGCAGAGGTACTCCACCTCCACCGCACGTGGTGGGAGAATACGGCGAGAACGCAAACTTCCGCCTTCATCTGGTGAATCACTAGAGGTCTGCTGTCACTAGCATAGATCCAGATAGATCATCCACTTTAAAGATAGCATATTTCACACATTCTGTTATATGATTTTTTTAGGTGAGATGTCCTATGACGGCAGTGGAGCGGGAGGACAGAAAAAAAACTAGACACATTTTCACATTACAATATGTATTGGGAATTGTTGAACACTCATGTAGCCTACAAATGTAGGTAGAAATCAAAATTAATCTTTCTGGGCCAGTGAATTCTATTCCCATTTAATAATTTGAAATAATGTTTTGGCACTTCCAGTGAATAAGACATTTTAAAAGATGGTCCCTTTCATCAATATTGTGTAATGAAGGTGTAGAATGACAGAGGTTTATAATGATAGAGTTAGAGGAGAGGAAGAGGGAGAGAACAAGAGGGATGGAGAAAGTGAGAGAGAGAACAGGTGAAAGAACAGAGAGAGAGAGAGAGAGAGAGATCCGGAAGAGGAGTTGTGGAGTGCTTCCATAGTCTCTGCTCTTGTCCTGTGTTGACTGCACAGACTTGGCCCTGATCAGTCTTGATTGATGTTACTAAGGTGACCCAGGTTATTGAAGTGACCCTGGTAGCTGAGGTTTTTCTGGTGCAGTGCACCTCTGTGCCCAGTGGTGGCGCTGTGAGGAACCTGCCCCTCTACTGGGGCAAAGATAACCTGGAGGGATGACGGGGAGGGGCACCTCCGGACATCTCTGCTCTCACACACACAGTCCTCAGGAACCTGTGCGCAGTGTCCTCTTCTGTCTCCTTTAGAAAAAGAGAGAGGGAGAGAGAGAGGAGTCAGAGAGGAGTGAGAAACTAACAGTGGGAGGAAGTAAGTAAGAAGTAAGCAGTGGGGGGGGGGGGGGGGGCAAATAATCTCCTAGAATAATTTGTGATTAAGGACACATATGGAAAACCATAGAGAAGTTGTGGAGAGGTTGTGGAGAGGTTGTGGAGAAGTTGTGGAGAGGTTGTTTTCATACTGTATGTGGTTGGGAATGGAACAAATGCAAATGATGCGTGTGGCAAAGCGAATTTCCTCCACAAACAGAAATTTGTTTCAGCAGTGACTTCGCAAACTACATTAATTTGTAAGTAACATACAGTACATTGGAGTCCATTCACACATGATCACACACATGTATGTTATGATTCTGAAGACAGTGTCAATCGCTCTCTTTCAAATAGACCACACTGCCCCGTCAACATCAGCAGCAGTCTGTTCTTGCGCAACACTGAGGAGCCTATCTTATGGCCACTATGGACCCATCTTATGGCCAGAGCATTTGCAGCACCAGGTGACTTAGCTAGTTAGTGACCAACGCTTTTTCTGACCAAAGTCATCATTATGCCGCTGGGGCGGTACGTTGTCTTAACAGTAAATCAACCTACGTTCATATGAGCACCCATGGGAGTGTTGTTGGGAGTGTTCACTCTATTTGAATAATGATATCTTATGCCCCAAACACAGTCATGATTAATGAAGAAACTTAACTTAAGTACAGCCATTTTGAACCATGCGCCTGATGCTGGAGACCATTTGTCCCACGGTCAAAATAGCTAAAGTGGATTCAGACACATCCTAAACGCACTTACACCTCACGCTTTCAGACTATCCGTTTAGATTGCTAAAATAGGGCCCAGAGACACTGGCTAGAACTGAAAAATGGAGCCCTGAAGAACAGGGAAAGTACAAGCTGTCAGAATAGTTTAGGACTCTGTCCAGGCACTTACACTTCTCCAATTTACGGAAACAGAATTGTCTGCAACCACTAGAGTTTTTTTTTTTTTTTTTTTTAGCAAACTCACTGGGTGAGCACACAGGATAGTGGAGAGTAGTTTGTTGCATTTGAGCCAGAGTGTAGTCTTTTAAAAATATGAAATATGACCATCTTAAAGTAAAACTTGAAGTGTTTCCTGTGACTCAGGTGAGAAGAGGAGGGCTTGAGAACCGGACCGTCACCTTCTTAATTAGCAGCTCTCACCTCCACGGTAGCACTGCCAAGGTCCTTAGAGGGTTGGATTTTCATTTCATATTTCCAAAACCACAGTTGGATTTATTTTTCATTTCTATTTTTTTTTTTTTTTTTTTGGAGCAATGTTTCACATCTCCAAACACGCTAATTTAACCAGTCCAGCAACCAAAAGTAGCAATTCAAATTCGCAGACATCCCTCTCCCCTCAGGGTCTGTAAAGCCTTCTGGGCTGGAGACTGGAGCTGAACAACGCTCCCCAGAGAAATCAGCCCAAGGTCTGACAGCATCACCAACCATCCCAGCACCGCACACTTCCACATGCGTCCACACCACATGTTTGACTTTGCAAGGACAACATAATCAATAACATCAAGAGAAACCATATCTCTACACTTATGTGTCCTTTTATTTAATTTACAGAGAAGGTAGATTTTTTATTAGTGTGTACACGCTCGCTGCAAGTTCACGTGGTGACCTTGTAGGTGCTTTCATTTAATATATAGTGCATTTACTTTCTGTCTTTTTTTCCATATGCATACCGTAATTCACACACAGTGCGAAGAGACAGAAACAGTAAAACAGTGAGAGAGCGTTGCCTACCTGAGAGGAATCTGTGGCGAGGGTGGGGTGCGCTTGACGGATCTGCTCAGCTTGTTCCACATCATCTCCTGGTAGTCAGAGGCTGACCCATCAGTGCCCTCTATGTGCTGGGGTGAGTGGGGCAGGGGCTGTGCCTGGAAGGCCTGGGGGTAGGGCAAACGTTACCCAGGAAACGTGTTTATGTTTGGTGGAGATAACATGCAAACATTTATGCATGCTACAAAAGCATAAAACACACACACACACACACACACACACACGTGTGTGCACAGTGTCAGTCAACACAAGGATACATAGACATTTACACAACACTAAACACACAAACTCATATGTACACACACACACACACACCTCCTACTCCTCCTCCAGAGAAAGAACATTAAATATTTCCCCACTTCAGCCCATCAGAGGAGCTGATTCCCCTCTGGAACTCTCTCTTCTCCTGTGTGCGTCCCCCCCCCCTCTCTCTCTCTCACCCCTCCCCCACGCTGGCCTCGTCCCCTGCCCCTGTCCCCCAGCACTACCCCAGGATGGACGAGGACCGACCCCCCCCCCCCCCACACACACACACACAAACACTCTCCACTCCCATAACAGATCAGACAAAGGACATCATTTGTAGGCCAAGTCTTTTCTGAGTTTCTGTTCTCACACCCGCATACTAAAACCAACAAAGCCCGCGGAGAAGGAAAAAAAAAACCAACGCAACTAAAAAACGAAAGCTCCGTGTTTGGACTGGGGTTGGGAGGTCTGTCTGCCTCTCCGTCAGCCATCGATTTATCCTTCCTTCCAATTTATTTCTTCTCCTTGCCCGCACGATCCATACCACTCTGCCTCCGGGGAACATCCCAGGGAGAGAGAGAGAGAGAGAGAGAGGGAGAGAGAGAAAGAGGGAGAGAGAGAGAGAGAGAGAGAGATGCCATCTCGGCTGACTGGTAGGCCACTAACGCAGCCCTGAACACCAATAAACCTCCGGTTATGACACCAGCACCATGTGGACCCAGCAAATGGCCTGAGCAGAAACAAGTTAAAGTCCTTCTGCTGGGCCGTGTTAGGAAATAACAGACACTTGTGTGGGCTGACAGACAAAAGTGACAGAAAAGAATACTGTAGGTGTTCACTCCTTGCAAATCACTTGGCCATTTCCTGTTTTTTATACGAAGTAAAAGTATAGAAATAACACATAACTAGACGATACTTAAGACAAAAAGTATGCAGCTGTTCAAATAACAAATGTCAAATCTGTTGATGCTTACTGCTTGGTTTTCATGGTTTCGATTGCATGCGTGGAACATTTGCTGTTCCACTGTGAGCAGTTTACCTTCTCAGATCCATGACGCTACAAGTGAGACAACTTTGAGCATTGCGGTAATTCTGAGGGAGGAGATAAGGTCAGTTCTTGTGCTACAAACTGCAGCCTCAAAAATGTCTAAATCTCATTGTACGCAAGAATTTTTGGTCTGCACTGATTTGTTCATACCAGCTGTGCATGTTTGCATGCAAGTGTTAAAGCACTAACTCAGGGTTAAGACAAAAGAAAATCGATTTCTGCTATGTATAGAATATTCAGATTTGAACCGCAGCGACTTTAAATACAGATGCACATCCTCGTCAGTTTGTTTGCGCTCGGGGAAGAAAACTACCGAATACCCAGTGATAAAATGAGGTTAATTTATTTATCTTGTCCTTCAGGGAATCATAACTGATCAGATTACTAGTCATGGTGTTTGAAGGTAAGGTGCGATCACATCTTGCAGAAGCTCTGACTTACATGCATATTGTCATGCATACACAAACTGTGTTGGCCCTATCTGGACACAGAGATGTGTTAAAAAAACAACACAAGCTGTGTTATTTTCAAAACATACTGTGTAACAAATAACAAAAGCAATGTGTTGGAAATAACACAAACTGTGTTGTCCCTATCTGGACACAGAGATATGTTGTTTTCAACACATTCATTTTAAGAACACATCCTAGCTACACTTCATTTTTTTTCATCATAACTGGGCCTTAAACACTCCTAATCTGGTAAGTGAACCTCTACTTCGGCGGAAGGGAAGGATACAGCTCAAAGCAACGTTATAAAAACATTTACATAACCATTTGTTTCTTTTGTTTGTTACTTTCCCCGCATGACTGCCAGCTGTGGTGTTGCTATTGGTGTTTCTGAGGCAAGTCTCTTTGCTGTTAACTTGCTAGATTTAGAGACAGAGATGCCAGAATGCCTTCCAACAGGGGAGCAGGAACTAAACTGTGCAGGTGATGAGAGGAAGAGAATCCTACAATTCTAGAATTCTACTTGCCTTCTGTTTGATTCCTTCCTTCATGATCCTCCCAAGAGGCCTGGCTTAGCTTTATTTAATCTCATTTAATTTGGCTGATTATTAACAAACCGCATCCTATCACAACCTTGCTTTCACGAGTTCACGCTTCTCTTGAGGGGAGCAGCTATGTGAGTCGGGACTGAGGGCTTGCCAGTGTAACTGTGGAGGGTCCAGAGAGGAAGCCCCTCAGGGATTGAGCTAGAAATCCCCGCGGAGAGATAAATGCAGGCATACACGTACACGTACACACACACACACACACACATATACAAACACGCACATACACACACACACACACACACACACACACACATACATACAAACATACACGCACGCACACACACACACACACACACACACACACACACACACACACACACACATACACGCGTGCGCGCGCGCACACACACACACACACTAACCTAGACACACATACATTCATGAAATATTTTAGTACACACACACACACACACACACACACACACACACACACAAACACACACAGACAGACAGACAGACACAGATGTGCCCCCCCCCCCCCCCCCCCATTCACCATAGAAGGGCAGAGGAAGCTCGCAGAGTGAGAAAGGAGCAGTAGTGCCCCTACAGGCTTGGGGACTGCAGGGCACCTTCGCCAGTAAAGCTACTGAGCTGAGCTGCTGTTGAGGCCTTTCTCTTTAACCCTGTGATATTTTACAGCAACTACAGTGTCTTTGTTATACCACGTTCCTTAATTAATCTCCAACAACCAAAAGGTGAAAGGTGAAAGCAGAGGACATTTTGCTCTTTCCTCGTTTGACTGTATTCAAAGTTTTTAAATGTTAACTCTCTCTCCATACACACATACGCATGACATACAGAAGCAGCCTTTAGCCTGGAAGATGCTATCCACGCTAACGCTGTAGACACTGTAGATCTCTGAAGACGGGAACGACGCGCTGCTACAACAGCTTCTTCCCTTCAGCAATTAGACTCCTGAACTCCTGAAGATCCTGAAGAACTCCACTTATTTATTTACTTTACTTTACTTTGTTATTTATTTATTTATTTCGTTCGTTTGATCCCCTCCTGCTACTCCCGCCCTCCCCAGGAAAAATACCACCAACACAATGTGGCAATTAAAGTTTCTATTCTATTCTATTCTATTAAGGGCAGCATTTAGGACAGCAATTAGGACTCCAGCTGCGCAGTCGAGAGATCCACTGCCCATGTGTGTGTGTGTGAGTGAGATCAACTCTGAGGTCTCTGCCTCTGGCCAGAGTGGACTGTGCTGGGGTCTCCCTGTCCTTGCAGTGCCCAGACGTGTGAGCCCTACAGACACACACACACACCTACACCTACACACACACACACACACACACACACACACACACACACACCTGAGCATGATCAATGCGGATTTGTCCAGGGGAAATTGAAATCCATAGGAAATTAGGCAGTGCCAGTGATTTATTGGATTAGTAAATCACTCGGGCCCCAGTGCGGGGTGTCGCTGTCGCCTACCTTCCGTTGGCGTGGGAACAGGGCGGGGATGTCGTCGACGGAGACGCGCCTCTGGCTCTCCAGCTTGGAGGCGAGCTGGACGAGGGCCTGGGGAGGGGACCTGTCCGGCAGGTATGGGATGCTGTCCGGGATTGGCTGAGAGGTCCCCATGGAAACGAAGCTGCGAAGGGGGCCCTCTGTTGGGGTGAAAGAGAGCGAGGTCAGGCACTGTGAGTGTGTGTGTGTGTGTGTGTGTGTAAGAGAGAGAGGGACAGAAAGAGGGAGAGAGAGAGAGAGAGAGAGGAAGGGAGAGTTACAGAGAAAGAAAATGTTTGAAAGAAAAGTGTGAGAGAAAGAGAGTATGTATGTATGTATGAATACACGTGTGTGTGTGCGTGCCTGCGTGTGTGTATGAATTTATGTGAGAGAAAGAGAGAGAGAGTAGATACTAAAGTGGAACAGAATCCTTCACATCTGTGTATGTGTGGGAAATGAGGAGGGGGAGGGGCATGTGGAGCTCAGGCATATGTGTTTCCAAGAGAGAGAGGGAGAGAGAGGGAGAGAGAGAGATAAGAGAGAGATGGGGAGACAGACAATAGATCAGAAATGTCATGGGTATTTTCATACTTTGATTCAAGGGAATTATATCCTGTCGTAAGAAAGATATTCTGAAAAGGGACTGGTGAGGTAGCACTAAATAGTGTGTGTGTGTGTGTGTGTGTGTGTGTGTGTGTGTGTGTGTGTGAGAGAGAGTGTGTGAGTGTGTGCTTTTCTGCGTGTGTGTTTGTGCTTTTCTGCGTGTATTTGTGTGTGTGTGTGTGTGTGTGTGTGCCGGTGAAACAAGAAGAATTGACAAAGAGATAAAAAGAGTTCTAAAGAATGGGAAGGAGATTCTACGTAGACATTCCATTCTATTCTCACTTGTTTTTGTTCACATTTAATTGCTTTTTTCCCTTCTCTTTCTCTTCCTTTCTTTCTCTCTCTCTTTTTTCTCAAGACCAGAAGGAAGAAAAAAGGAGAAAAAGAAAATGCAAGACAACAAGCGTCACAAATACAGCAGTGGCACGGTGGCTGCTAATGGAGAGGGTGTAATTGTGTGTGTGTATGTGTGTGTGTGTGTGTGTATGTGAGTGTGTGTGTGTGTTTGTGTGTGAGTGTGAGTGTGGGGGGGTATTCATCTGAGGATGTGGCTGGTAAATTGCAGCAGACAATACCAGCACCATGATGCTCAGATCGCCATACACATGCAGCCTGCCTGCTCCCAGACGGAGAGAGGTAATTGCTCCTCCACAGAGACAGGAGAGAGAGAGAGGGAGAGAGAGAGGGGGGGATAGAGAGAGAGAGGGAAGGTAGGAGATAGCGAGAGGAAAGAGAGAGAACAAGGGAGAGAGAGAGCGAGGGAGAGAGGGAAGGTAAGAAATAGCGAGGAGAGAGAGAGAAGGAAAATGAGAGAGGAGGGAGAGAGAAAGGGCAGGAGAGTAGCGAGAGTGGCAGAGGTAGAGAATGGAGGGGAGAGGAAGAGGCAGAGATCAGGAGGAGAGAGGAGAGAGGGAGAGGTAGAGAATGGAGGGGAGAGGAAGATGCAGCGATCAGGAGGAGAGAGGGAGAGGTAGAGAGAGAGATAAAGAGGAAAGGATGAGGAAGAGGAGAGAGAGAGCAGAAACAGGTGATGATATTGAGAGGAAGACACGAGGAGGAAGAGGCCGTTCAGAAGAGAGAGAAGAGGAGAGAATGGAGGGAGAAAGAGAGAGAGAGAGAGAGAGAGAGAGAGAAAGAGAGAGAGAGAGAGAGAGAGAGAGGTGGATCCTTGGAGGTGGGGAAGGAGAGATAGAGCAAGGCAGAGACAGAGACGCAGTGGGGGAAGGGAAGATCAGAGTGTTTTTATACAAAACACCCCAGAAACACACTGGCTTTCAATCCAGTCCAGGCCCCGTCCAAGCCAGACGTGGGCCAGCCGTGGGCCAGGAGAGGGGGACGAGTCCGCGAGCTGCTACCTGTTCTCTCATAGTGGTGGCACTCAATAAGAGGGCGATTACACCGGTTACACAGATGCTCTGCCCCTCATTGGCTGATGCCGATGTATGGCAACGAATGCTGCAAAAGTGCTATGTAACACACTGTCATCATGTCTATGCACCAAGACAAAACCAAATGAAATGGGGGGAACAAAGAAAACATTCAGAAAACGTTCAAAACATCAAAGCCAACAAAAACAAGATGTGCATTTACTACACTAGCTGTGTGGTTATGGAAAGCACACAAACACACACACACACACACACACACTCAAAACACATGCATGCACAGGCACATTATGCCGAATTGCTAACACAGACAAGAGAGGTATACCCTTCTGATAGCTGTGCTTAAGCGGGGCCATGAAAACCTCTCTATCCAGACAAACAAAACGTCAGTGGCACAGCTCCCCCACCGGCAACGGCGGTCACACAATAACAACTCAATTAAACACACTGTCCTGGTTAAATTACAGCCTCGTAATCACTGCAATTCACACACTCTTAGAACAAACATCTCAAGCAGCATCTCAACAGGAATAGTCTTCTAGAAGAATTACACAGCCAGAGTAAGGAAAGCGGACAGGACATAGGATGTATTATCCTGGAACATTATGTCTTAGAATAATACACACACACACACACACAGACACACACACACTCAAACAAGAACACAGTTGGATATGTCTTACTGTTTTCCACTTTAATTGTAGACGCACATATAAACACACAGGTAGATATACATCAATCATCTGTCGATAAACACACAAACACAGCTTGATATGTTTTCTTACTGAATTGTATTTCACTCCTAATTATAAGGCAATGGCAAATTACACTAATCAGCATATCTATGGCCTGCTATTATGGTCCCTTGTAGAGTAATCGCTACAGTCTTTATGAGTTTTTATGTCGGTTCTCTTCCAGTCTAGGGCAGAATGCGAGGTTCTGGCAGTATGGTTTAGGCAGAGCTTTGTGCAGCCATGTTTACATGTTTACAGCAGTGTTTTACCTCGGAGCTCTCTTTCTCTCTCTCTCTCTCCCTCTCTCTCTCCCTCTCTCTCTCTCTCTCTCTGTCTAGGTGGGGGTTTGATGTTTACGATCTAAGTGGTTTTAGCCTGTGGGAGCATCACTGATATGGAATGTTTTTATTTTACTTGATGTACTAAAGGGTTTTTAAAAGTCAACTCTCTCTCTTTCTCTCTCTCTCTCTCTGTGTGTGTGTGTGTGTGTGTGTGTGTGTGGATAGACAGCAGATGGAAGAACAGCTTGAACTGCGGCACAGTAGCTGTGAGACAGGGCTGGTGTGTGTGTGTGTGTGTGTGTGTGTGTGTGAGTTGAGGTGGTGAAGTGAGATGGTCTAAGTGTCTCTATCACACACCTCTTAATACAGCCTCTCACCAGCCAGGAGGGTTAACCACACACACACACACACATACACACACACACACACACACACACACACACACACACACAGTGAGAGAGATGCCTGAGGTCAGTAAGTGTGGTGCGGTAATTACAGATGACACGTATTCCCGTGACCCTTAAGAGCCCACCGGCCCACATGAGTTGGACACACACACACACACACACACACACACACACACACACACACACACACACTTCCCCTGAATCTGAAGAGCCCACCGGCCTCTCTCCTCTCATTGTGACACCACTAAACCTAGCTCAGCCCACATGAACTGGACAACACACACACACACACACACACACACACACACACATGCTTGCAGCAAGGCAGAGAGATTAGAGAGAGAGAGTGAGGAGAGAGAAGGAACTGACAGAGAGAGAGAGAGGGAGAGAAAGCAACATGGAGATATGAAGAGAAAGAGAGATAAGGAGAGAGATAGAGACAGATGGAAGGATAGAGAAACAGAGAAAAGAGAGAAGGGGAGGGAGAGAGTAACAGACAGAAAGAGACAGAGAAAGAGAGAGAAAGAGATGGAGAGCCTTGCATAAGAAAGCACAGTGATTATTGAGCAGGTGGGCAAGTCCACTCAAGACACTACGCACCCTGAGAGAGCAGGCGGCTGAGGAGTTACTCAGTACACACACACACACACACACACACACACACACACACACACACACACACACACACATACACACACACACACACACACACACACACACACACACACACACACTTACAGAAGGACATAACCGAGAGATTTGAGAGAGAGAGAGCAGGAGGCTGAGGAGTTACTCAGTACACACACACACACACACACACACACACACACACACACACACACTTACAGAAGGACAGAACCGAGAGATTTGAGAGAGAGAGAGCAGGAGGCTGAGGAGTTACTCAGTACACACACACACACACACACACACACACACTTACAGAAGGACATAACCGAGAGATTTGAGAGAGAGAGAGCAGGAGGCTGAGGAGTTACTCAGTACACACACACACACACACACACACACACACACACACACACACACACACTTACAGAAGGACAGAACTGAGAGATTTGAGAGAGAGAGAGCAGGAGGCTGAGGAGTTACTCAGTACACACACACACACACACACACACACACTTACAGAAGGACAGAACCGAGAGATTTGAGAGAGAGAGAGCAGGAGGCTGAGGAGTTACTCAGTACACACACACACACACACACACACACACACACACACACTTACAGAAGGACAGAGAGATTTGATAGAGAGAGAGCAGGAGGCTGAGGAGTTACTCAGTACACACACACACACACACACACACACACACACACACACACACACACACACACTTACAGAAGGACAGAACCGAGAGATTTGAGAGAGAGAGAGCAGGAGGCTGAGGAGTTACTCAGTACACACACACACACACACACACACACACACACACACACTTACAGAAGGACAGAGAGATTTGATAGAGAGAGAGCAGGAGGCTGAGGAGTTACTCAGTACACACACACACACACACACACACACACACTTACAGAAGGACAGAGAGATTTGAGAAAGAGAGAGAGAGAGCAGGCGGCTGAGGAGTTACTCAGTACACACACACACACACACACACACACACACACACACACACACACACACACACACAAGGACAGAGAGAGAGAGCAGGAGGCTGAGGAGTTTCTCAGTGGCCTGAAGAGGTCCACACAGCTCTCCCTGAAGAGTCCAACAGACAGCAGACACGCAGACACACACACACGCAGACAGTGACCGGCGCTGACTCCATGAATA
>NC_084999.1:6892482-6899982 GCF_963854185.1 Sardina pilchardus | reverse complement strand
TACACACTACACGCCAATGCCATCAACATTGCAAAATCACTTAGTTCTGGATTCTTTGCAGTAACTCTTCTGTTAGTAACTCTCTATTGGCTGGATCTGCACCTTGCTATCTTAATTCCATGATCCAGCTCTGTGTTGTCTCTGGTCCACTGTGGTCCAGTGATGAGAGTCTGCTACAGTATGTCGATTCACACTACAAGTTCGTAAGGGTAGGAGCAGGCTTCACTCAAGACTTATAACGTTTTTAGAGTGCTGACCAAGTATAAACTATCATTGAAAAACAAGAAAGAAGGCCGCACTATGCATAATCACCCTTTATTCACACAGACGCGTTTCGGCGTTCTGCCTTCCTCAGTGTGATTCACACTACACGCCATCAAAATTGTGATATTCGTCACTTAGTTCTGGGCTCTAGCTGAGCGTACCTGACGGGGTCAAGGGTCACGTCATAGGAGCACTGGCGCTGAGGTGGGGCGGGCTGGAGCAGGAGAGCCTGCTGGACCATCAGAGCGGCATCCAGCAGTCCGAAGCCATACCTGAGAAGGAGTGAGAGAGTGAGGGAGGGGGGGAGGGGGGAGAGAGAGATGAGGGAGGAGAGAGAGAGAGAGAGAGAGAGAGAGAGGGGGGGGGGGGGGGGGGGGTTGAACAATCAGGCCTTTATATTAAATGTAGCAAAATATAGACTATGCCTGCATAAAAACACCCACAACTACAGTAGCCTAATGTGCTAAAGTGTACAAATAAAAAAAGTGGAAATAAACAATATAGTCCTTATTGCACTGCTGAAACAAAACATGTAAGGTAAGGTGCCTTAGACTTTTGCACAGTACTATATATCAGAAGAGAGGGAGACAGAAGGAGAGAGATAGAGAGAGAGAGAGATAGAGAGAAAGAGAGGGGTGGGGGCGGGGGTGGGAGGTAGGATTTTGAACAGATTGAGTCTAAGCACCAAGACTTTGGTACATCTGCTGGGGCTTGTTGGGTTTGTCAGCGGGCAGATTCCCATCTAGCTACTATGCTTATGTGGGTGTTCTGTTAATCATCACCTTAACCAGGCTACTGACTACTAATGTAAGTATAGGTATGCGTATGCATGTACAGTATGTCTCTCTCTCTCTCTCTCTCTCTCTCTCTCTCTCGCTCTCTCTCTCGCTCTCTCTCTCTCTGTCTGTGTGTAAATGCCAACAGGGAGCGATTCAGTGGCCATGTTAATGGCTCTATATGAAGAGGCAACAAGTCAGGGATGGTGTTGTCCTCCGACACAATCACCTTCTATTATAGCAGGCTGAAAAGAGTGGTGGTGGTGGTGATGGTGGTGGGGGGGGGGTGTCGCCGCCTCCTGGTAATTGCTCGGAGAATTGATTTTAAGCAATGTGCCGTCTCATGGACTGTAATCAAGTCCCATTATTCACTCTTAAGCAAAGCGTCGCCAGCAAAGGCAAACACCTCGCGCGTGGCTCTCATGCTGTCTGAGAGGGGCCTGCTTTCATAACAGCCCATCCCAAGCTGGAGCTCAGGAGCCCAACAGCCACCTCTACTGCTGCGCCTGAGCAAGGCCCACACCAAGACCAGGGACTCTTAGTAATCAGCACTAATGAGTTCATTCATTTGGAACGGAAAGGGGTGGGTTGGTGGGGAGATGGTGGGAGTGTGTGTGTGTGTGTGTGTGTGTGTGTGTGTGTGTGTGTGTGTGTGTGTGTGTGTGTGTGTGTGTGTGTGTGTGTGTGTGTGTGTGTGTGTGTGTGTGTGTGTGTGTGTGTGTGTGTGTGTGTGTGTGTGTGTGTGTGTGTGTGTGTGTGTGTGTGTGTGTGTGTGTGTGTGTGTGGAAGGGTTGATGGTGGAGTAGTGTAGTTGGATAGGTGGATCAGGCGATCATTTTCACACATTTCAACACTTGCTGTATGTGTATTGTGATCTTTTATCTTTTCTGCTCCTCTCCTCCTCTCCTCTTTTCTCCTTCCTACCCTCTCTTCCTCTCCTCTTTTCTAATTCCTACCCTCTCTTCTTCTCCTCTTTTCTCCTTCCTACCCTCTCCTCCTCTCCTCTTTTCTCCTTCCTACCCTCTCTTCCTCATCTCCTCTCCTCCTCTCCTTGAGGTGTGCCTTTGCTGAACGTGTGAAAAACAAATGACAGAAAAGCAAGTTAGGACTTTCACACAAGGACGAGAAGTAATCAAGTCATTTCAAAATATACAAAACAGAAGCAGCAACTTGTGTTAATGATACTTGAAATGCATTATTTAATACACAAACGACTATCTCCACTTTTAAATATTTCCACAAATGTGTGTAGAAAGTTTAGAAAAATTGAATGCATTCAAATGTACCCTCTCCTCCTCTCCTCTTTTCTCCATTTCCTGCACTCCCCTCTTTTTCCTCTCCTCTTTTCTCCTGTCCTCTACTCCATGACCTCTCCTCTCTTTTCCTCTCCTCTTTTCTCCTTCCTACCCCCTCCTCTTCTCCTCTTATATCCTTTCCTCTCCTCTTCTTTTCTCCTTCCGTCTGTTGTCCTCTCCTCTCTTTCTCTCTTCTCTCCTTTCTTCTCTTTCCTTCTATCTCTATCTCCTCTGCTCCCTGTCCACTTCAATACTAACGGCCAGCGCAAGGGCAGGGGACAATTTTACTGGAACGATGTTGCTTTTGGCTTGGCCATCATTTCCGTCACGCACACAAACACACACACACACACACACACACACACACACACACACACACACACACACACACACACACATACACACACACACACACCATCCTCCCTCACCCCTACCCTCCCCCCAACTCCCCAACCTGCTCTCCCCCGACAGTGACATAGAGTTTTACAGTGCATTGTGGAGCGGCTCGTAATAAAACCGTGAGCGTTAGAGAGCAGACCTTGTCACCTCCATCCCGTTAGTGATTAAATATAGCACGGCGCTCACAGCCATCTCGCTAAGGCAGCTCGCTGGGCCATTAAAGCCACAGCTCCAGCAGATCGATACAGTTGGCCCCCCGCTCCACGGCAGTAAATCTGCATGACTATCTGATGGAGGGTGTGTGTGTGTGTGTGTGTGTGTGTGTGTGTGGAGGACACTGAATAAAATAAGATTGGTCTCCGCTTGCTTTGCAGATGATGAAAATAGTGTTTTATATGTCCCGTTCTGATAGGGTACAGCACAGCAACAACAACCTCCTCTCTTCCTCACTGTCATACACTGTGTATGTGTGTGTGTGTGTGTGTGTGTGTGTGTGTGTGTTTCCAACATCAGCAGATGGCACACACACAAACACTTCTCCCCATGAACAGAGTGTGTAAAGTGGTTTTAGCTGCCGATCAATCAGCAAATTACAGAGAAATGGTGTGCCTTTGCTGAACGTGTGAAAAACAAATGACAGAAAAGCAAGTTAGGACTTTCACACAAGGACGAGAAGTAAACAAGTCACTTCAAAATATACAAAACAGAAGCAGCAACTTGTGCTAATGATACTTGAAATGCATTATTTAATACATGGACTATCTCCACTTTTAAATATTTCCACAAATGTGTGTAGAAAGTTTAGAAAAAATGTTTTGCATTCAAATGTTTAAATATTTGTTATGATACACACACATATAAATGACAGAAAATCACAAAATAAAAGACACAAAAGGCTCATGTCAAAAGGTGAGTCAAAACAACCCCATACCCATGAGGAACCCCATACCCATGAGGAATTACGATTTGAGAAAACAGCTACAGAAAGAGGCCAGAGTTGAGATCCACAAAAGAGATAAGAGACCAGTAGAGTGGAGTAGAGTAGAGTAGAGTAGAATAGAATAGAATAGAGAAGAGTAGAGTAGAATAGAGTAGCCTAGAATCGAGTAGAGTAGAGTAGAGTAGAGTAGAGTAGAGAGACCAGTTGCAGGGAATCAAGCTGCAGATCACAGGTAGTGCCAGCTATAGTTTCAGCTGTAGGGCCCCACTACAAAGAACGGAGACCACCAAGAGAGAGCAGCAGGCAGATGAGGACAACAGCTGAGAATGGACGCCTACAGCTGAGAGTCAAGACTAGCGGACACCAGTGACCAGTTGAGACCAGCAACAGAAAAACAGGAACAGAAGCAGCCTGTCCTGGTGCACAGAGTGAATCCCTGCTACAAGGTGTAGGGGACCAAGCCGCTGAAAGTGGAGGCTAGCTGAGACTAGCCGCTTGAGACCAGAGACCAGCAGGAAAGTGGAGGCTAGCTGAGATTAGAGAGACTAGCGCTGAGACTAGAGACCAGCAGGAAAGTGGAGGCTAGCTGAGACTAGAGAAACTAGCCGCTAAGACTAGAGACCAGCAGGAAAGTGGAGGCTAGCTGAGACTAGAGAAACTAGCGCTAAGACTAGAGACCAGCAGAAAGTGGAGGCTAGCTGGGACTAGAGAAACTAGCGCTAAGACTAGAGACCAGCAGGAAAGTGGAGGCTAGCTGAGACTAGAGAAACTAGCCGCTAAGACTAGAGACCAGCAGGAAGTGGAGGCTAGCTAAGACTAGAGACCAGCAGGAAAGTGGAGGCTAGCTGAGACTAGAGACCAGCAGGAGGGAGGAGAGGTCAGCAGAGAAGTGGAGAGGTCAGCCTCTGCTGGAAGGCCCCCGTCATCAATATCCCATCTAGTGCAGATGCAGTTCATACCAAGCTGCTCCTCTGCAGAGGGGAGAGAGATGAGGGGAGGGAGAGATATGAGAGGAGGGGAGAGAGGAGAGGAGAGGAGGAGAGAGATGAGATGAGAGGAGGAGAGAGATGAGAGGAGAGGAGGAGAGAGATGAGAAGAGGAGAGAGATGAGATAAGAGAGGGAGATATGAGAGGAGAGAGAGATGAGAGGAGAGAGAGATGAGATAAGAGAGGGAAATATGGAGGAGGAGAGAGATGAGATGAGGGAGGGAGATTTGAGAGGAGAGAGAGATGAGATAAGAGAGGAAATATGAGAGGAAGAGAGAGATGAGAGGAGAGGAGAGAGAGATGAGAGGAGGAGAGGATGAGAGGAGAAGAGAGATGAGATAAGAGAGGGAGATATGAGAGGAGAGAGAGATGAGATAAAGAGAGGGAAATATGAGAGGAAGAGAGAGATGAGAGGAGAGGAGAGATGAGAGGAGGAGAGGAGGAAATGGGGAAAGAGGGATGGGGTGCGGTGGTGAGCAGCAGCCACACTGACCACAACAGAGAGGAATAAAGGAGAGAGTGAGGAAGTGTGTAAAGAGGCGAAGGGAGAGAGTGAGGAAGTGTGTAAAGAGGCAAAAGGAGAGAGGCCAGCAGCAAGTGACAAGTGAGGGGCAGCCACAGGCCTGCAACGTACCCCAAATCACCCCCATACCACCCCCAAATCACCCCCATACCACCCCCCCAAATCACCCCAAATCACCCCCATACCACCCTCTTCCCACTCCAGTACACCCCAACCACCCCCCAATCGCATTCTCAGGAGCCTTTCCTTTCAAGACTCCGCCTGAGCAGCACTGAGAGAGAGAGAGGAGAGAGAGAGTGCGAGAGAAAGAGAGAGAGAGAGAGAGAGAAAAGAAAGAGTGCATAGAGGGGAAAATGACTCACTCGCTCATTCACTCACTCACTCTCCACAAGCCTTTTTTTCTTTTTTCTTTCTTTAGAGCGAGCTGGCTCCTCCTCCTCTCCCCCCTCTATCCCACTCTCTCTTATTCTCCTTCTCCCCCTCCCCCTCCCTCTCTCTCTCCCTCTCCTCTCTCTCTCTCCATGTGCCTTTTTTTGTAGCTGTCTGGGGACCCTTTCACTTTTTGTCCCCCCGTGACCTCCCGGAGGCTGCGTTCGGGGGCGCGCTCTCCGCACCATCTGTCTCAGGCGGGGGACGTTCACCCTCTCACCCTCTCACCCTCGCCGCCGCTCTTCATCTCCGAGTGGACGAGCGGACGAATGGACGGACGCGTCGTGCCACGGCAGCCCCCCGTTTGGCGACTGCACCCTCGCCCGCAGGGTCATACCACATCTGAGGGAGCGAGGGCGCCAGCGATGAACCAGCAAACACACGCACACACGCACACACACACACACACACACACACACACACACACACACACACACACACAAAAGACAACCTGCCTCAAGAACCCGCCTCAAGAAGGCAATCAGAGCGCCCCCCCCCCCCCCCCCCCCCCCCCGTTCGCAATGGTACGTCCTGCTAATTCCTTGATCGAGGTGCCTCTAAAAGAAGCACTCAAGCCGCACTAAGCTGCTGCCGGAGAGTTAGGTCATTTTCCCAGGAGCGGCCAAGAGTGGCCATTGGCACGGACCTCAAAGAGGGACACCATCTGTTTGCCCCCCCCCCACCTCAAAAGGCTCGCTGACACCTGTGGCACCAACAACGCCTAATTAAGGCGAGAGGAATGCACAAGTGGGGCTGCCATATGATTGGCTGCCACCCCCCCCCCCCCCCCCCCAGGCCCCTCCACATCGTCGTGGTGACAGGCTGAAGCCATTTTTCATCGCTTGTGCCACATCTGTGCAAAGTGCAGGTAGCAGCCACGAAGCCTGGCTCCAGTGGTCCCTTCCAAACAAAACAGCTACAACTTGGGATGCTTGAACAGACGCCAACCTCATTGCAGCTTCCAAATTCAATTCATACAATGATGTTTAAATTCAGGAACAGAATGAGGAGGTCCTTAAAAGCATTTGAGGATAAAACGCCCAAAATAGCCAAAAAATAAGGGAACTATTAAGAGAGAAGTGCATACACAATTAAAGTTCTTAAACATAAATCTTTCTTAATTTGAGATACAAGGATTTATGTGTGTGTGTGTTTGTGTGTGGGTGGAATGCACATAGTTGTATTTTGTTTTGTTTTGGGTTTTAGTTTGTTTTAACATTAGTTTTAATAGAAAACTAGTTTTAGTAGAAAAGATAAAGATTTAGTAGTTTTAGTAGTAAGATAAAAAAAAAAAAATACAACTGAGAATTGAGGAGGAAATACAAAATAAAGCTTTTTTTTTTTAAAGCTTTTTTTTTTTTAGATTTTAGCCGGCAATTCCATTTAGTTTTAGCTTTGTATTGCATTGTTTATTGTGGTTCTTATTTAGCTTTTGTGTTTAAACTGTCATTTTTTCTCATTCAATCATTTTTTTTTCACATGTTAGTTTTCGCTAACTGTAACAACCCTGGTGTGTGTGTGTGTGTGTGTATGTGTGTTGGTAAGGATGTGATTGTGTCTGTGTGTGGGTGGTTGATGATTGAGGTGAATAACAACAGTGCATTCAATTACTCAATCCTTCCATCCTCAACCCCAATGATCCAATCTGATCCTATCCTGCCCATGGTCCATGTCCATGAGGCTGACTTGTACCAGAGCTTTAGCAAACACAAAACAACCAGATATAAACAGGTGGTTTCATCAATATCCTCTCTGACCAAAGAAACAGAGTCTCTAAAACCATTAGGGATACTCCATGCTGTGATATGGAGACAGAGGTAGGATGCTGTTTTCAAAATGTCACTAATTACAGACAATTAAGAAATTAAGACACAATCTTAATTAAAA
>NC_084999.1:6879982-6887482 GCF_963854185.1 Sardina pilchardus | reverse complement strand
ACAGTGCATGGGAGAAAACGACTTTGCTTTGTGTTTGATTTGTTACTTTAAGTTGAATGTAAACCTTTGCATTATACAATAAACCCTTCGACATTTGTTTGTCGATCTTTCTCCTGCTCTTTTGCTACTATTTGAGCCAGTAGTAACAGTGTGTGTGTATGTGTGTGTGTGAAAACATCCTCACAGTCATTCAGGAGCTGAACTTCCAAACACCTGAACTGTAGACTGTATGGACATGGTTTCCACAACCACAACATGTGTCTGAAAGTGTGCCAATCAAGTAACTCAAAGGTATCATATATGCTATGCACACTCAATTATACACACAGCTCCATCTTGCTCAAATCTTCTGCATCTACATACCCTATACATGTAAATGAAGAGGCCATGTTTCTAAATGACACACGTAGATTAATAGGCCCACCACTATGTGCTTCCATACTTGTTGTCAGATGCTAAACAGGTCTGCGGCTCAGAACACAAAAAGACCTGTGAATCATATAACAATATTAAGCGCTCTGCAGCGGCTAATAGAGCGCAAATTAAATCCAAATGTAGAAATGCACAGCAGAGGCATGCTCTAAGTTCTGAAGCATGAACCCAAAGGACGCGCATCATGACCTGAATATAATGCACCTCATTAACGGGCCTCGTGCTCTGATTAGCGCGGGACGGAAATCACGGCCCTGTTTAGCGAGAAAAACACACTCTCCTTGTTAGAGTTACTAACAATAACATTATAAAAGCACCTCCAAGGACCCCAGGTCTGACACTTAACAGTGCGGATATACATCAAATTAGCAGATGAAAGCAGAGCGGAGGGAGGGAGGGAGAGAGAGAGAGAGTGGGGGGGGGGGGAAGGAGAGAGGGAGAGAGGGAGAACAATAAAAAAGCAACAAGGAGAGGAGTAACTAAATGCCTCAACAAACAGCAGATGGACGTGTACAACAGAGTGCGGTCCAAGAATCGGCCAAACGTCGCCGTGCCAACAGTAAACGCGGCGACTAACCTCTGGATACATCAGATATGAATACAGCTTGGCAGCTCTGCCTCTGCTCTCTGTTTGTATCAGTTGCCTTGTGTTTGTGTTTGTGTGTGTGCGTATGCGTGCGTGTGTGTGTGTGTGTGTGTGTGTGTGTGTGTGCGTGTGCTCGCTGTCTGGCTGTCTGTGTGTGTGTGTGTGTGTGTGTATATCTTTTTGCATGTGCATGTGTTTGTGTGTGTGCTTGAATCAGTTGTGGGCCTTGCCACAGGAGACACAGAGAGATAGATGTGTGGCACATGGGTGTTGAGAGCTGCCTCTGATGATCTCTGTGATAAAGCACTCGCTGGGCGACCCCTGACCTCCAGCGCATGATTGACAGGCGAGAGCTCCCCGGCAGGTTGTGGCGAGTTGCGTGCCGCGGCTCTCGGAGGAGTTCAGAGGAGGCCCGCGTGTCTTTAATCCCGACTCTCCTGTCTGGCAGAACACACACGCACACACACACACTCACAAACACACACACACGGCAAACCTCAAACCCAGCGGCCGCGTCTCAGGTTCCCATTCCGGCTCCAGCTGCCACCCCGACTGCCTGCCTGCTTCCAAACCCCGTGCAGCTGGCTCCCGTTCAGTCTCCATCTTGGCTCCGAGTCAAGCTCCGCGCACTCCGCTGTCTGGCTCTGAGCCTCCATTGTGGCTCCGGTCCAGGCCTGTGGCCGGCTCAGTTTCAGGGGTGCTGGGCTGTTGGCAGAGGCCCATGGCGGATCTTCATGCTCACAGCGGAGCCCTTTGTTTGGGGCAGTGCGTCCCACGTTGAGTCTGCCCCCCCCCCCCCCCCCCACCACACACACACACACACACACACACACACGCACCCCCGGTAATTAAAACACCCTCAGTGCCTCGCCGGCGAGCAAATTGGTCGCGGAGCTTCCGATTCGGGCGAAAGACAAATGACTGTGGGCAGCGCAAACTTGAGCAGGACTGATGGCGTCCGACTGGGCCTGACCCAGCAAAGGTTAAAGACATGTTCGCTTAGAAGGCAATCAATTACAAAAGGCCGCCTGGCGATTTTAAATAAGCCTGTGTGCCCCCCTCGCCCGCCCGCCCTCCATACCAACCCCGCTCCTGTCGATACACACAGCACTGAGAAATAGAGGCCAAACAGGCAAATGTGTTTCGGTGAAATTCAGCTGTGTGTTTACGTGTCCCATCGCATGGGGTGTCACTTTTCGTTCACATTATCCCCTCTTCTCTTCTCTCTCTCTCTCACACACACACACACACACACACATTCTCTTTTTTTTCTGCTGGGTTTATCCCCATCCCCATCTCCCTGGACCCTTCAGCTGTTCCGAGGCGTTAGTAATTACCATTTCATTAAGAATGACAGTTTCAGGGCTGAAGCACCATTTCATCAGCAGCCTTGTGGGAGATGCGCTTGCCAAACTCCGCGCGTGAATGGCAATTATCTCTCTATGTCTGCAATTCACCATTTTGTACTTAGCAGGCAGACAGCAGTTATGAAATCTGGAGGGGAGACGCACAGAAATGTTTCTTGGATATGGGCTGAGCAGAATCGCTGCCCGATTAGTATGTTTGCAGTGAGTGGACAAGCATCTCACACACACACACACACACACACACACACTGAGAGAAGCATCTGGCAGAGGGGCAGTGAGGTACTGTAGGTAGACCATTCAAAGAAACACAACAGGAATGACCACGGAGGCTTTTTCCCGTCTCTGTGGTCTAACACAGGTAGGCCATTCAGAGAAGCAGATACTGAGGAGAGACTGTGCGTCTGGACAGACAGAGAGAGTGAGATACAGGTAGGCCATTCAAAGCAGTAGATATGGAGGAGAGACTGTGCACCTGGCTAGTGCGATGTGGACAGACAGAGACACGGAGATACAGGTAGGCCATTCAAAGCAGTAGATATGGAGGAGAGACTGTGCGCCTGGCTAGTGCGATGTGGACAGACAGAGAGAGTGAGACACAGGTAGGCCATTCAAAGCAGCAGATATGGAGGAGAGACTGTGCGCCTGGCTAGTGCGATGTGGACAGACAGAGAGAGTGAGACACAGGTAGGCCATTCAAAGCAGCAGATATGGAGGAGAGACTGTGCGATGTGGACAGACGGAGACGGCGAGGCGGTGCCAATCTCCTCCATTAGGGTCTCATCTTCTTGACATGAACACACAAACGTGCTGGCGCTGGGCATGTGTTTGTTGTTTGTTGTTGCTTGTTGTGTCTGGCCTGTGTTCCTGGAACGTGAGTGTAAACAAGTATAATGTATGCACGGGGCAGGCCTGTTTGCACGTATGCTGTGTGTCTTTTCAAAGGAACACAAACACAAATAGGGCTGGCATGAGTCCAAATGTGCGACCATATTCTAAGGACAACTGGTTTTGCTTATAAGGGGAGTTGAATGGATCTATGAGACAGGGTCAACAATATAGGAATTCGGGAAGTGGATGTTATCTCTCTCTCTCTGTGTATGTGTGTGTGTGTGTGTGTGTGTGTGTGTGTGTGTGTGTGTGTGTGTGTGTGTGTGTGTGTGTGTGTGTGTGTGTGTGTGTGTGTGTGTGTGTGTGTGTGTGTGTGTGTGTGTGTGTGTGTGTGTGCGTGTGTGTGTGCATGCATCTGTGAGGCTGTGTGTGTATGTGTCAGTCTGTGACAATACATGTACGTCTCAGTGTGTGTGTGTGTGTGTGTGTGTGTGTGTGTGTGTGTGTGTGTGTGTGTGAGTATGTTTCCCGGTCTGAGTTATAGTGACAGGGCAGGGAGCTCGTCTGGTGAAAAACCAGTGCGGATCTTCTAATTGCATGTCTAGTCTGAATGATGGGACACTTAATTCTCACACACTCCCCACAATTGCCTTCCTCCCTTAATGCAGCACAGGGCCACGGAAACATGGGGAGGTAGCAGGGAGAGAGAGAGAGAGAGAGAGAGAGAGAGAGAGAGAGAGAGAGAGAGAGAGAGAGAGAGAGAGAGAGAGAGAGAGAGAGAGAGAGAGAGAGAGAGAGAGAGAGAGAGAGAGAGAGGGAGAGAGGGAGAGAGAGAGAGAGAGGAAAGAAGAGAGAATGAGAAAGAAAGAGAGAGGAAAGAAGGAGAGAGAGAATGAGAGAAAGAGAGAGGAAAGAGGAAAGAGAGGAAAGAGAGAGGAGAGAAGACAAGAGCAAGTGAATGAGGAGTAAAAGAGGAGTGGAGAGAATAGCAGTGGAGAGAGCAGTAGAGGGGTGGAGAAGATGGAGAGAGCAGTAGAGGGAACAGTAGAGGGGTGGAGAGGATGGAGAGAACAGAGGAGGGGTGGAGAGGATGGAGAGAACAGAAGAGGGGTAGAGGATAGAGAGAACAGAACGGTAGAGAAGATGGAGAGAGCAGTAGAGGGGTGGAGAGATGGAGAGAGCAGAAGAGGGAGCAGAAGAAGGGTGGAGAGATGGAGGGAGCAGTGGAGGGGTGGAGGGATGGAGGGAGCAGTAGAGGGGTGGAGGGATGGAGGGAGCAGTAGAGGGGTGGAGAGGATGAGAGAGCAGTGGAGGGGTAGAGGGATGGAGGGAGCAGTGGAAGGGTGGAGGGATGGAGGGAGCGGTAGCCATATGGAGGGGGGAGGGGTTGCGGGTGGCAGGAATGAATGGGGTCCCCCTGCTCCAGTCATCCAGATTAAACAGGCGCCCTAATGAACACATCTCCCACCCAGCATCCACACACAAAGGAGACAAATAGCCTACCTGACACGCCAGCACAGGTGTGTGTGTGTGTGAGTGTGTGTGTGTGCGTGTGTGTGTGTCTGTGTGTGTTATTCATATTTGTGTGGGTAGACATACTTAATGCACGTAGCTTTGTCTACACTGGTAATTAACTATGCCTATACTGTTTAATGCAAGTAACTATACCTATTACTGTGGCCTGGAAGACCACCCATCTGTGTGTGTGTGTGTGTGTGTGTGTGTGTGTGTGTGTGTGTGTGTGTGTGTGTGTGTGTGTGTGTGTGTGTGTATGTATGTCCAGTAGGTGTGTGGGGTGTGCGCATGTGTTTTAATCTAGCTGATAACTGTGCATCTGACAGAACAGACATCTACTGTATATGTGAGTGACTGTACCTTACAGTGTTCATCTGTGTGTGTGTGTGTGTGTGTGTGTGTGTGCTCATCTGTGAGTGAACATGTTCATAATGTGTGTGTCTGTATTCATCTGTGTGAGCATGTTTGTGTATAGTCAGTCCGATGGATGTGGAGGTGACATCGCATCTCAGAATGTGTATTTCAGAATCTGTGTTTCTGTCACTGTGAGTCTACTCATAGTCTGTTTATGGGTTTGAAACAGGCTAGTATGGGCAGGGTAGGCACAGCATACTAGCTACAGGCTAGTATACTGCGGTGCAACAGGCTACAGCGCTCATACCACATATGGGTCCAAGTGCCCACGGGGACCCAGGTTCAAATCCGACCTGCGGTCATTTCCCGAGCCCACCCCATCTCTCTCTCTCTCTTGATTCCTGTCTCACTCTTCACTGTCCTATATGAATAAAGGCAAAAATAGTATTTATAAATATATATATTAAAAAGAAACATGCTAGTAAGATATGCTAGCACCAATGGGTTTTAGCTCTTTAAGAAACATGCTAGTAAGAGATGCTAGCACCAATGGGATTTAGCTCTTTAAGAAACATGCTAGTGAGATATGCTAGCACCAATGGGATTTAGCTCCCTTGCTAGCAAACAGGCCTCCCAATCCAAGCTGCTGCAAGTTGCAGGTTCGGCTCCGTCAGGAGCAGGGGTGAACCGTGCAGTTCCGCAACCCACACCACACAGTTACATGTGGGATGTGTAAAGGTGTGTATACTGTAAATATGTGTGTGAGCATAGAAATGTGTGTGTATCTGCGTGAATGTGCGTCTTTGTGTGAATGTGTGTGTGTGTGTGTGTGTGTGTGTGTGTGTGCTGATGGTATTTGTGCCAGGTGTCAGGGGGTGTGTACTATTTGACTTGACCTCAGCTTTCCTGCCCCCAAACACCAGTGTGTGTATGTGTGTGTGAGTGTGTGTGTGTGTGTGTGTGTGTGTGTGTGTGTGTGTGGTGGTGGTGCTGGGGGGAGGGGGGTATGGGGGCGGGAGGCAAAGCCCATGCTAATATATTCACCAGCAGGATTAATGCAGCCCAAGCACTTAATTACTTTAATTGATCTTTATTAGCACCAATTAAAGGGCTGTGACACCAGGGGGAAACAAGGTCCTGATTCGCCACAGACACAGACACACACACACACACACACACACACACACACACACACACACACACATAGAGATCGGGAGAATCGAGGGGTGGGCCTAGAGAGTGGGAGAAAGCTTTGTGTGTGGACCCACATCCCAAAACACTGTGCCATCGCCGCCCCGCCCCTACCCACATACACACACACCCACACACCACACACCCCCGAGATGGAACCCTTCCGGTCCTGATGTCTGTTTTTGTGTTTCTACGGCGACGGTTGACCTCTGACCCCCACGGCTAATGAGGGTGATAACAAGGATTAAACGGGGGAATGAACAGGAAGGTGTGTGAGTGTGTGTGTGTGTGTGTGTGTGAGAGAGAGCGTGGAGGGTTAAACAATTACACTCCGCACCCGACATCCCCTTCCACATGACTCAGGAAATTACTGTCTCTTTCTTTCTTTCTTTCTCTCTCGCCATCTCCTCACTCTCCATCTCTCTTCTCTCTCTCTCTCTCTCTCTCTCTCTCTCTCACTCTCTCACTCTCTCTCATTCCCTCACCATCTCTCCTCCTCTCTTCCGTCCCTTTTTCGTCTACATAAAAAGGAGAGGCTTATGGAAAATTAATAAATTATCCTACGCTGTATTAACAGGGATGTAAATCGTTGGGCAATTATGTTTTAATGGCCTTTTAAGAGAATGAGTAATTGGGGGCAGCTATGGGAGAGCTGATCATGCCAACCCGACTCGTTCACCCCCTCACCCACCTGCCTGCCCGCCTAGCCTGGGTATACCCGCCTGGGGAGGTTGGCGTGCGTTATCACAGTGTGTACATGTGTGAGCGTGTGTGTGTGTGTTTCAACTCTCTGCCATGATACCTGGCAGAGCACGAAAAGAGGTGAGGTGCGAGTGAGTGACCCTGCTGGGTGAACTTTGACCCCTGAGACCCCAGCAGCGATGTTTGTTGTAGCGTGTGTGTGTGTGTGTGTGTGTGTGTGTGTGTGTGTGTGTGTGTGTAAGCAGAAGTGGGAAGATGGAGGAGGACCAGGAGTGGATCAGAGGCATCAGGGAGTCCATCAAACGCACGTACACACACACACACACACACACACACACACACACAAAGATACACAATCCTCTACTGGAGATCCCACTAATGAGCCTGGATAACACCATGCACACAGCAGGGGAGAGAACTCAGTCGAAAGAGAGAGAGAGACAGAGAGAGAGAGAGAGATAGAGAGAGAGAGGGAGTGAGAGGGAGATGAAGAGAAAGAGAGAGAGATGAAGAGAAAGAGGAAGA
>NC_084999.1:6869982-6872482 GCF_963854185.1 Sardina pilchardus | reverse complement strand
GGTCAGTATTTCTTGTATTGATAGAGGACCTCTGAAGAAAATAATGACTGCTGTCAATGGCAACAGAGTTTTTTCTTCTAATTCAGGTCTTTCATTAGCCTGGCTAACGCCTACCACTTCTCAAATGAGACGTGGTCTGGCAACCAGACGTTCATTTTCTCGTATTTGAAAAAATGCCCAGATCCGTTCATTGGGCGCCACGGATGTCTATCAAATACGCATAGCTCACCCAACTCGTTCGTATGCAACGCTAAGGGCTGCCCTAAATCCTTTGGCGTCGAATGTAGACGCTAGAAGGCAACGGAAACTTCTCGGATGTTCTGTGATTGGTTCGCCAACATCAGGCGAACATTTTGGCGTTAGTTTCCAGACTGGCTTAGCAGCGGGATTGAAATCACCGCGCAAGGCAGTATGGGAAAACCCAGGCTAGTCTTTCATATAACTCAGCGTTGAAATTTCGTTGAAAGTGAAAGACAGCTAGTAAGAGGTTGCCAAGCAACATCTGAAACAATCTGTGTGGCAAACTATTTATTAGTTAGCGGAAGCCACGAAACGGTAGCTAAGTCATTGCTAAAGACACATTGTGGTAAGTTTATTTTCTCGTTTTGGCAAGTAGCCATATAATAAGCGGGATAATGTATAGAACGCAGGTCTATGCTTCGCGTCAGGGTCCAGTTCGCCCTGTCGGTCCTTTCTTTCCCGAAAATGACCAGCGTTCTATGAATTATCCCTTACATATTGAGTATTGCAGAATTGTTATATCGCGAATATGTTATATTGCAATATTGTCGTTGTCGTGGGCAAAGTATTGTGACTAGGGGAGGGAATGAATCTACAAATCGGTCATGAAACTTTGTGTAGTTATCGATTCTTGAATTACTCTGCAATTTCCACCACTAGCAAACATATATAAGTCTAGAGGTATACATATATACAGAATATGTGTGTGTGTGTGTGTGTGTGTGTGTGTGTGTGTGTGTGTGTGTGTGTGTTAGTGTGTGCGTGTGTCTGTGTGTCTGCGTGTGTGTGCTTGCTTTGGGGTGGTGGTCCATGTCGCACACTCTCAACGCCTACAAGGCAAACACCAGTGTCGGTGAGTCACTGGTCATGGAGCATCAGCTCCCTACAGCCAAAACATCAGCTCCCTGCATCCGGCTCATACTGTAGCTTCAGCTCCCTGCACCCAACACATCATCTCCCTGCACCCAACACATCATCTCCCTGCACCCAACACATCCGCTCCCTGCACCTAACACATCCGCTCCCTGCACCTAACACATCATTTCCCTAGACCCAACACATCATCTCCCTGCGTCCGGCTCATCATCTCCCTGCACCCAACACATCATCTCCCTGCACCTAACACATCCGCTCCCTGCACCTAACACATCATTTCCCTAGACCCAACACATCATCTCCCTGCGTCCGGCTCATCATCTCCCTGCACCCAACACATCATCTCCCTGCACCCAACACATCAGCTTCCTGCGTCCGGCTCATCATCTCCCTGCACCCAACACATCATCTCCCTGAACCCAACACATCAGCGCCCTGCAACCCAACACATCAGCTCCCTAGACCCAACACATCAGCTCCCTGCACCCAACACATCATCTCCCTAGACCCAACACATCATCTCCCTCCACCCAACACATCATCTCCCTGCACCCAACACATCATCATCTCCCTGCACCCAACACATCATCTCCCTGCACCCAACACATCATCTCCCTGCACCCAACACATCATCATCTCCCTGCACCCAACACATCAGCTCCCTGCACCCAACACATCATCTCCCTGCACCCAACACATCATCTCCCTGCACCCAACACATCATCATCTCCCTGCACCCAACACATCAGCTCCCTGCATCCGGCTCATACTGTAGCATCAGCTCCCGGCTCATATCAGCAGCCACAGCCAGGAGGCCGAGCCCAAGGCAGCACAATGGAGGGGATGGCGCTCCATTCAGGGATGAATATTCATGGTGCAACAAAGACAGACAGGAGGAGAATGGGCCGCACATATTTAAACAGCAGTGAGTCAGGCTACAGCACACCCTGGTGTCATGTCAAACGCTATACTAATGGAATCCAATTAAGACCTCTCCTCGCCGCCGCCGCGGACTCTAGATATTAGTGCGGCTCTGTATAACAAAAGACTAAAGGGTACTCAAGCAGAGGGTCTTTTTTTTCTTCTTTTCGGTGTGTCTAAAAAAACGCCTGAAGGAAATTGGCTTTTCTTTCATCCACTCATTATGACTGGCATAGGAAAATGACTTGAATGAAGTTTAGACAAAGGTGGACCTCCCGCAAGAGAAAGTATATTGTGTTATAGGTGTGATAATATGCATGAATGTGACACACACACACACACACACACACACACACACACACACACACACACTCACACAGGCACATACACACACACACTAATCTCTTCTTTTAGACATTTCAGACATGCACACACACACACACACACACACACACACATACTC
>NC_084999.1:6844982-6862482 GCF_963854185.1 Sardina pilchardus | reverse complement strand
ATTCCAAGTCCTACCTGCTCTGCTCTGCTCTGCTCTGCTTTCTGCTTCAGCTTCTGCTGGGCCGGATTCTGCACTGCCATGGTGACGACGATGATGATGATGATGATGATGATGATGGGTGAAAAGCAGCAGCTCTGTGATTCGTCTGTGACTCTCTTTCTCTCTCTCTCTCTTTCTTTCTCTCTCTCTCTTTCACTCTCTCTCTTTCTCTCTCTCTCTTTCTCGGCGGTAAAAGCTTTTACAGCAGCTCAGTGACGGCGTCGGTGGCGTCGATGGCGGCTGTTTTTTCCCCCCCCTTTTCGTCGTTGTGGTGGAGCGTGTGTGTGTGCGTGCACGCGTGCAGCAGTGGCCCCCTCGTTTGTAAACGTGCGTCTCAGGGATTGGCCCGGTTCGAGGCGGTGTTAAAAACGATTAGGGAGGCAGAGCGCGTGGCGTGCGGCGCATTCGGAATGAGATCCCGCCGTGATTAGAGAAATCCCTGAAGAGCCCACGCCATTCTCCGCGCTCTGCTGACGGAATGATTGCTTCCCAGAGAGGGAGGGGGGAGGGGGGAGGGGGGGGGGGGGGGTGGGGGAGAGCGAAACAGATAGAGAGAGAGAGAGAGAGAGAGAGAGAGAGAGAGAGAGAGAGAGAGAGGTGGATGAATACACATATAGGCCTATAAGACTAGGAGAGGAAGGATACATCTGAAATTAAAATCAAAGGAGAGAGGATAGAGAAGATAGACTTAGTTAACAATATTCTTCCACATACCCACATACTCACATACTCACATGCACACATGCACATATACTCACATGCACACAGGCAAACACACAAAGAAAGGAAAACAGAGAGAGAGATGGAGAGGGAGAGAGAGAGAAAGGGAGAGAGAGAGATGGAGAGGGAGAGAGAGAGGAAGGGAGAGAGAGAGAGGAGAGATGAGAGGAAGAGAGAGAGAGAGGCACAGACACACATGCAGACTGAAAACAGACACTCCGACAAACACACAGGAACGTGAACAGTCACCTGGGCAAACACACACACACACATAACCAGAACTACCAGAATAAGCACCAGACAACCAGACAGACAGACATACAGAATGACAGAAAGACACAGCCACCCATCCAGAGAGAGAGAGAGAGAGAGAGAGAGGGAGAGAGAGAGAGAGAATGTACTCACAGACAAAAAAGAACATTGGCAAAACACAAGATAAAAACATAAAAACCTTAAACACAAATGTACATAGAAACACAGACAGACAACCCTACAGACAGTCAGCGAGTCGTCCCCTGCCCGCTCAGATGGACAGGCCTGCTGGACACACACACACACACACACACACACACACACACACACACACACACACACACACACACATCCTCTGCCCCGCTCAGATGGACAGGCCTGAGCTCTCACTTTCCCCTGCCCTGCTCAGATGGATGAGGCCAGCGGTCAGTAGCCAGGGGCCACCGCTCCACCGATGTGTGTGTGTGTGTGTGTGTGTGTGTGTGTGTGTGTGTGTGTGTGTGTGTCCAGCAGGCTGATATATAACACTAACCCCCTGACAGCTCATACAAGCCCTTTAACACATCTGTCCGGCCAGATCTCCGGGGAGCTGCGCTCCACTTTACAGCCTGTGTGTGTGTGAGTGTGTGTGAGAGAGAGTGAGTGAGTGAGTGTGTGTGTGTGTGTGTGTGTGTGTGTGTGCCGGGGTGTTGCCAGTGGTGACAGGTTAGTCGTTAAACTCTAGCCCCTACTGGTCATCAATAACAACAGGCCACAGCAGCTCAAGGCCGAGGAGCACTGTCAAGTGAGCACGCACACACACACACACACACACACACACACACACACACACACACACACACACACACACACACACACACACACACACACACACACACACACACATACACACACACACACACACACAGACAGATAGATACACAGATACTGTACACACACACACACACACACACACAGGCAGACAGACAGATACGCACACACACACACACACCCACACACACACACACAGAGGCTGACAGACAGATACACAGATACTGTACACACACAAAGATACACACACACACATGAAATATTTCTGCTGTTCGCAGACTCATGTACATACTAATAAGTAGAATAAACATACATACCCACACACACGCTGACTTGCTTGCACATCAATAAAGAACACACTCTCTGTTTAAACCGCAATCAAACACACTCTCACTCCCTCACTAATGATACACACACTCCTGCATGCTCATAATATTTGCACAGCCACTGTCTCGTATATACAGACTTGGTATTCAAATACACACAAACACAGGACAAATTGAAAGAGAGAAACAGAGTGTGAGATGGAGAGAGAACGAGAGAAAGACAGAGAGATAAAGAGAGAGTGTGTGAAAGAGAAGATTGAGAGAGGGACAGAGAAATTGAGAGAGAAGGAGGAATGAGAGAGGGACAGAGAGATAGAGAAAGAGATAGAGACAGAGACATAGTGAGAGAGAGAGAGATAGAAAATGGGAGAGTGCGTGAAAGAGAGGACTGGGTAAAACGAGTGAGCAGATCTACGGAGAGATTAGAAAACAAGTGAGTGGGGCAGTGAACTAACAAAATGTTATTCTAATTCTCCACACCTCATTAGCATATTCCACAGGTGTCGCCTCTCGTATGCTAATGAGTCCACGGCGGGGCCGGCGGCCATATTTCCAATTCTAATTCCGCCTCTCCAGAGAAGAGCCACACTCCCCCCCCTCCCCTCCCCTCCTCTCTCCTCCCCTCCCTCCTCTCTCCTCCCCTCCCTCCTCTCCTCCACCTTCCTGTGTGAGGGGAGGAGGCGGGCGGAGTACAGTAGCCTCTGACAGGCGTGGCGCGGCGTTGGCCAAACATCATTAGGGCCTTCTCCTGGCGTGGAAAACAAAAGGCGCGGAGCAGCTGTCCGTTTGTTGTGCCGATCAATAGCATGGGCCCTTCACCAGAGGCTTAACACCGAGCACAACAATGGCCACGACAGATGTCAAAATACGAGCGCGCCAGCCAGCCAGTCAGCCAGCCAGCCAGCCAGCGTATACAGCAGCAGCCCAAGAGCAACATGACATGTACAACATGTACCTACACACACATACTCATACACACACACACACACACACACACACATACACAAATACACACACACACACACACTCCATGAAAGGAGAGGAGAGTACAAACGACACCCCTATACAGAAACACAGATCATGCACAAGGCTCCTATAGATGGTTGCGGGGGGGGGGGGGGGGATGCTGTGGAATTTATGTAGGACTTTGTGTAGACATGCCAGTTGTGAGAGGGCTGGATCACAAAACCATACCATGGATCTCCAGTCAAGTCCAAACCAAGTCGAAAATTCAATAAATTCAGTGTGTGTGTGTGTGTGTGTGTGTGTGTGTGTGTGTGTGTGTGTGTGTGTGATTCAGAGACAGATGTATACACAATTTTTCATATTACAATACATGCTACTCTTTCCATTAATGCTGTCGATGTTCTAATTGTTATGCTGTTTTAATTGTGCTTTGGCAACACTGTACCTACAGTACGTACAGTCAACCTAATAAATCAACCTTGAATTGAATTGAATTCAGGGAGAGAGAGAGAGAGAGAGAGAGAGAGAGAGAGAGAGAGAGAGAGAGAGAGAGAGAGAGAGAGAGAGAGAGAGAGAGAGAGAGAGAGAGAGAGAGAGAGAGAGAACTCACTTTGCTTCAAGAACGAGAGCAATGACTCCAGCGGCGATTGGTGCTGCACTCGATGTGCCAGCAAACTCTGTGATGCAGCCGTCATCGAGGTTAGACACCGTCACCTGAACACACACATCGAGGTTAGACACCGTCACCTTAACACACACATGTAGGTTAGACACCGTCACCTTCACACACACATGTAGGTTAGACACCGTCACCTTCACACACACATCGAGGTTAGACACCGTCACATAAACACACACACCTCTAAGTAAGACACCGTCACAAAAACACACACATCAAGGTTAGATACAGTCACGATCACACACACCTCTAGGTTAAACAAACGTCATATAAATACAGACCTCTAGGTACGACACCGTCACATAAACACACACATCTAGGTTAGACACCATCAGTTAAAAACACACACCTCTAGGTACGACACCGTCACATAAACACACAGACCTCTAGGTAAGACACCGTCACAAAAACACACATCAAGGTCAGATACAGTCACGATCACACACACCTCTAGGTTAGACACCGTCACATAAACACACACACCTCTAGGTACGACACCGTCACATAAACACACACCTCTAGGTAAGGCACTGTGATGGAGCACAAAAGCATTTCCATTTCATAAAATATTGTTCATATTATTGTGCCACTGTTTTGCCAGCCCTGCATATGATGGGCAATATGGCTACCTAGACCAGCCTCCCCCTAACCCCCCTCCTGTGTCCCGTGTCATTTCCCCTCATATGTCACCATTTCTTCTTACATCATTTCCTGCCTCCTTTCATTCATCTTCTGTTCTCCTCCTCCCTTCAGTCTTCCCCTCCCTCTCATGTTTCCTCTATCCCCCCATCCCTATTCCTCTCCATCTCCTCTCTTTTAATTGTCTACTCATCAATCTCTCTCCCTCTGCTTTACTTTCTCCCTATCTGTCTGTTTCCCTCCCTTTCTCTCTCTTTCTCCCCCACCCTCTCTCTCTCTATCTATATCTCACCTTCTTTCTCTCTCTATATCTCACCTTCTTTCCCTCTCTTTCTCCCTCCTCCGCCCTATCTCTCTCTTTCTCTCTCTCTAACCCTCTTTCTCCCTCCTCCGCCCTATCTATCTATCTCTCTCTCTCTCTTTCTCTCTCTCTCTACTTCACCACCCCATTTATCTCCCCTATCCTTTACTCCTGTCTCTGCCTTCTTAGTTGCATCTATAGCTCTCCCTTTCTCACCCCTCCATTCTCAACACACATGTGTATCCATCGCATGTTCTTATTACCCTCTCTCTCTCTCTCTCCCCCCTCTCTCTCTCTTCCTCTCTTCCTCTCTCTCTCTCTCTCTCTCCCTGAAGCGCACATCAACACCTCTCCTTGGTCTCTGCCTCCTGTTTTACCCCTAATTAACACCTGCGTCTGTGCATCAGCTGTCTGAAGGTTCCTGCCTTCCTCACGCCGCCGGGTCAACCACCAGGACGCTATAAATATCACGCCACCCCGAGCCCTCTCACCGGCGTCAAACGACAGCTAAACACAAAAGGTGAGCCTTCACACACGCACACGCACACGCACACACACACACACACACAGACACTTACATATTCTCTCATTCTCAGAAACACACACTCACATGGACATGTCAAAAAGCACATAGCACACACACACACACACACACACAAACACACACACACACACACACACAGACACACTCTCACACACACACACACACACACACACACACACACACACACACACACACACACACACACACACACACACACACACACACGCACACACACCACACACACGGACACACAGACACACACAAGCTATATGTGTACTGTATCCGTTCACAAGGTGTGACATTGGAACAGAGGAATATTTAATGAACCTATTAATCAGAGACGGCTAAGCAGTGCATTGCCATTGGGTCTCTGCCTCACTGCTGCCTCCTACTGGGAGGTCGTGGGGTCAACCACGAGGGCTTTTAGCTAGCCACTCAACGCTACCCGCTGCGCTCCTAAAGATGGCAAGCAACACAACCGCTATAGGTCTATAAATATCCGCAGATAGTAGGAGTGTTGTGGCCATGGATCATAAGAAGATTGTTTTTTTTTCGTCCAATTTTAATAAGTGGAGTTGAGGTTGCCATATTAACATTCTTCACTGCAATTTGATGGGTGTTTTACATTTCTAATATATCAATTAATCTTTAATTCATTTTATACACGCACACCTACATTTTTATAATTGATAGAGACAACTTTGAGTTGTGTCTATGTTATGTGCTCTATAGATCTACAGATCTAGCTAAAATTAGAACCTAATGATGACCGATTTTAAATGCAGCAGGTAATACTGGGTATGTCTTTCCAGCAGCTAGATTGAGAGAGACAGATATGGGGCACAGGTATTTTTTGTATAGCGGTTGTGCAGGAAAGTGGTAGAGCTGTAGCGCCTAGCATCACTGTCATAATGTGCTTTTGTCTTTTGTGATTAGAAAAGTGATTCTTCTTCTTATTATTATTATTATCATTAGCATGATCAGAGACGGGTTCTAAAGGATCTTTGCTATTAATATTATTATTAATATTATCATTATCATCATTAGTGTTATTATTATTGTGCATCTGTTCCACACATGAACAAATACTCTACTCAAAAACTCTTTTCCTCTTGTTGTTGATCTCCGATCATATCACATTTACAGTAGTTCTGTGAGCGTCTACATAACCACACATGAGATCGGGCAGAGAGCACACACACACACACACACACACACACACAGGATGGGCTTACCACGGGCAGAGAGCACACACACACAAACACACAGACACACACACACACACACACACACACACGCACACACAGGACGGGGCTTACCACGGGCACAGAGCACACACACACACACACACACACAAACACACACACACAGGACGGTGCTCACCACGGGCAGAGCGCCTGGGTGTCCGCTGGTGAGGGTGACGGCCATGGTGGCCGGGCAGGGCTCGCTGTAGAAGGCCGAGCGGCCGGTGTGAGTGACCGCTCCGATGGCGATGGTGTAGATGCTGTTGATGTAGCCGTCAGCTCCGCAGTGGTCACCGTGAGCCCCACCGTTACCGGACGCCCACACGAAGATGTTCCCTTTACCGCCTCGGCCCTGTCGGCAGCAGCACGTACCGTCTCACGTAAGTGAGATTTGTACCGGGCTCCAGGCTGAATTCAGGCACAGTCCCTGAACACTTTAAGCCTGGCTAGATACGGTTAGCCTTGATATCTGATGTGCTTTGATTTACACTCTAAAGCTGTCTGTTGTGCAGAAAAAAAAAAGCTTAGGCTATCATGCCACCTGTCATAAATCACTTTGCAAAGGCAATGTCAGTGTTTAAAAAACATTACTATTTAAAGGCGCGGCCTAGGAACAGGACCATCAAAATAATGTTTCTGCTCAAAACAAACCAAAATGAGAAGTATTGCACTTTTAATCCCTGTAAACACACACACACACACACACACACACACACATTACCCTCTCCGCGCCGAGACGCAAGGCTTTCTCCGCCAGCTGCGGGCCCCCCCATCTCGACGCCGTCGTCGCGGGGCCCCCAGCTGCAGATGTAGACGTCGATGAAGCTGCTGTTGAAGCTGAGGGACGAGGCCTCCATGACGTCCGTCACCTCCCCGTCCAGCAGCCGGATCCCTGCAGAGGTCACACGGGGGTCAAAGCCAGCGCAAGGTCAAAGGTTAAGGAGTTGGAGTGCAGACATACACGCATGAGATAAATGCAGCCCCAAATCACCATGTGCAGATAAGGCTTTGCTTTAACAGTGTGATCCTGATCGCTCTGAAACATTGCAGCTTTGAACGCAGAATTGAGAGAGAATGCGGGCGTCGACCTCAGAAATGGAATAGATCTGCGATCCAATTGTGTCAGCGACATGAGAGGTTTAATATTATAACTAGGGTATATTGTACGTGGGACAGGAGGCTCGCAGGGCTGTGGAGCTCATATCCGGCTGCTCCATATCTTGCCTCCAGTACAGTATATACTGCAGCTCCCCTCCTGGTCTCCTGACCTAACACAGCCACTGAGAGAGAGAGAGAGAGAGAGAGAGAGAGAGAGAGAGAGAGAGAGAGAGCTGTCGTGTGGGTTTCCAGTGCCAGTCCCCTCTGCCACTACTGCAAGCTCTCCACCTGAACCCCTGTGCTGTTCATGTGACCGTAGCCAGCTGGACTCCTACAGGTAAGAACACAAGTACATTTTCCTGGTGCCTTTAAGGAGAATTGTGTTTGTGACGGTCCATTTGACGGTAGCCAGCTGGACAGTTAAGTACACAAGTACGGTTTCCTAATGCCTTTAAGGTGAATTGTGTTTGTCGAGGTCACTGAGTCCTCTCAGTACAAAAGAGAAACAGCTCCACCTGGCTTGAGCTGCTGCTGCCAACCGCTAGAGCAGCCAGGCAGCTGCGGTGCTACAGTACACACCGTGGGCACGTTCGATCACCTTCAAAAAGAAACTAGAGATCTACGGGAAAAATCTGAGTTCTCCTTGAAGAAACATTCTAACGAGCCCTCCCTGCTAACGCACCCGCCTTCTAGTCCGACATGCCGCAAAAAAAGTCTGCGGGTTTGAGCTGCGGTGGGTGCAGGACCGAATCGCCCGACCGACCGTCGGAAAAAAAAACCCGACGCAGGTTTCCGCTCGGCTCCGGGGGACACTGCTGTGGGTGTCATTTCCCCTCTCGGCTCCTGCGTCACGCCAGCCCCAGCCCCAGCTCCAGCTCCAGCTCCAGCTCCAGCTCCCTTCATTAGGGCGACTCTATTCCATCTGAAATTCTGTTGTCCTTGCCGCGGAGTCTATTAGGTCTCAATCAGCAGGCAATCACGCAGGCCTCGCCTCGCCTTGCCTCGCTCACTGCTAGACTGCTCAATCGCACCAGACCTTTTTCCTCTTTAACTGGGACAGCTGATGGGCTCTGAATGGGTTCAGGCTCAATTGCACGCTTGCCTTCCAAGAGGTGTTTTTTTTTTTCAAAATCAACGAAATGAACATGGTAATTTTCTTTTTTTGTGCTTCTGTGTCTGTTTATCTGTTTGTGTGTGTGTGTGTGTGTTGGGGTGGGTGGGTGTTTGTGTGTGTGTGTGTGTGTGTGTGTGTGTGTGTGTGTGTGTGTGTCTGTGTGTGTCTGTGTGTGTCTGTGTGTGTGAATAGAATAGAATAGAATAGAAAATGTGTGTGTGTGTCTGTGTGTGTCTGTGTGTGTGGGTGTGTGTGAATGCTCACCTCGGTATTTCTGTGCTTGTGTACTCAAAGTGGGTGTACAGGTGTGTGTGTGTGTGTGTGTGTGTGTGTGTGTGTGTGTGTGTGTATGCGTGCCTGTGCTTAATATTCTTACCTCCAACACGGCATTGTAGGCTATGTACAGGTGTATGCGTGTGTGTGTGTGTGTGTGTGTGTGTGTGTGTGTGTGTGTGTGTGTGTGTGTGTGTGTGTGTGTGCTTGATATTCTTACCTCCAACACGGCATTGTAGGCTATGTACAGGTGTATGCGTGTGTGTGTGTGTGTGTGTGTGTGTGTGTGTGTGTGTGTGTGTGTGTGTGTGTGTGTGTGTGTGTGTGTGTGTGTGTGTGTGTGTGCGCTTGATATTCTTACCTCCAACACGGGCGTTGTAGGCGATGCCCACGCCGCAGTAGGAGTTGTTGGCCTCCATGGCCACTTCGCCAGCACACCTGGTTCCGTGCCTGGTGGAAGGGTGGAGAGAGGTGGTGTCACTCAAACACACAGCCCCCTCAACATCTGGATCAGCACCTCAGACACACACACACACACACACACACACACACACACACACACACACACACACACACACACACACACACATACACACACACACAAACACACAAACACACACACTTACACACACACACACATACTCACACACACATACTCACACACACTCACACATACTCACACTCACACTCACACTCACACACACACACACACACATACACACACTCACATTCACACACACACTCACACATACTCACACTCACGGACACGCACACGCACACCCACACACACACTCACCATGCACAAACACTATGTTAACAAAAATGTGCGCCAATGCCAGGTATAGTGTCTGCACACACAAACACCATACCTGTCATTGCAATCCAGGAGGTTTTGTGATGGAGATCCATCAGCAATCCCTACAACCCTCCCCCCTCCCACACACACACACACACACACACACACACACACACACTCACACACAAGCATAAAGACAACAATACTGCATGCAACATTGTAAGCATTGCAAGTAAGCATGTCCATGTTCAGCACACAGATATAAGAAGTTGTTCATGAAGGTGCTACTCTGGTCGTGTCGCCAAACCAAGTTCACTACACCTGCTATACAGACACACTGCAGTGAGCTGAGCAGTGCAAACATGGCCGTCGCTTTGCACTACACCGCAGAGTGCCTTTGGACGTGTGATGACTATTCTATCCTATGGAGAGTGGAGTGTGTGTGTGTGTGTGTGTGTGTGTGTGTGTGTGTGTGTGTGTGTGTGTGTGTGTGTGTGTGTGCGCGCCTTTGGACGTGTGATTACTATTCCATCCTATGGAGAGTGGAAATCCATGAGATTTAGTGAGATCTGTGAGAGGCAGTGTCATGTAAGCTAAATATGAAACACACTCTTATACTCACACAAAAATGAGCTAACACACACACACACACACACACACACACACTAGTGTTTATTGTGCGCACCATCTTCACACACACACACACACACACACACACACACACACACACACACACACACACACACACACACACACACACACACACACACACACACACACTCACACACTCTCAGGTGGCGTATACTGGCCGAGGTCCTAGAGGTCCTCTCCAAAGGAAGCAAGAGAAGCACAAAGCGCTGGCAGAAGTAGAGAAAGCACAAAACAATCATTTCTTGCTCTCCTCCAGTGGAATGCCGGGGCACTTAGTGAGGAGCGCGGGGAGCCGCGTTAAGTGTGGGGAGAAGTTGGCGACTGGATGAATTCCCGTCTGATTGAAGCGACAAAGGGGCTTCTCCAGGGACGTGTGTCGCCTGGATATCACACACCGATCCCTCTCTCCATTTGTCCCTCACTCTTTCCTTCTCTCGCTCTCTCGCTCTCTCTCTCAAACACACTCTCTCTAGTCTTCCCTCGAGTACAGCTGAGCTCTCTATCTTTCTCACATCCATTTTTAAGCCACACTTCAAGACAAGCAGCAAACTCTTCAGAAAGAGAGAGAGAGAGAGGGAAAGAGAGAGAGAAAGAGAGCGATAGAGAGAGAGATGCTTAGAGAGAAGGCCTCTGAACCCACAGCGGAGACAGCAGCTAGTTACATTTGTTTAGCAGAGAGAAGAGGAACAGTCTTAGTGAGAAAACACTGCAGTTGCAAACCCAACTTCAGCACATTGTCCACAGAGAATTTACAAGTTACGAGTACACTTTCAAGAGAAAAAATAATAATTAGAAATACAGAGTGAATCTTCATATTTAATTGTATATTATAAATAATATTATTCTTCACCAAATCATATTATTTGGTGCAAAGAGAGACCTTGTTATTTCTTGGCTGATGACAAATTGCTTATCTGGGTCATTCTCAAGACTGCTGTGGTTTAGAAAATATCCAAATTCAAACAGAAAAGTCCCAGAATATTATTATTTACTAAAGGTAGCAGGTCTGATCTTGGCTTACAGAAAATAACTCAGAGTGCAATTAAGAAGTATTTAAAAAAAAAATGAGACATTATAGCATTGTTTACATTCAAGGTCAAGCCAATGACCTTGACCACGATAGCTCTAGCCATACCCCAGCAGCAGCGCTGGGTGCCCAGCAGGTCAACACAAAGGAGATGAGCCGTGTTTAGAGGAAGGCAGCGAGGAAGCAGCAGTGTGTGTGTGTGGGGGGGGCAGTGTGTATGCAGGAGCTCCACGGACTGACCACACGGTCACGAGCCACAGTACCCTATCAGGGCCCAGGAGGAGATGCACGTTTATTTACTGATGTAGTGCAATTCAGACAACAAAGGACGTTCAAAGTGCTTTACAAATTAGCAGCAAAAAAACAAACTAGGGGGGCACTTAAGAGAGCTGAGACCACCACCACCAACAAGGTCAAATGGCTTATCTCACAACATTAGTGAAAGTGAAACTAACACAAGTCAAAAGCCACTCCAAAATTGTCCCTGGCCCATTCAGATTTTATTAATACAAACAAACAAAACAAACAAAAAAAAAACATGCAGGAAGTGTCTACATAATCCTGCAGGCACACATAAGCACGGAAAACAAAAGACACACCCTCGTCGGCAGATGAGACAGAAAAGGCACCATAGAAACTCGTCACCATAGACACACTGATGAGACAGAAAAGGCACCATAGAAACCCTTCACCATAGACACACTGATGAGACAGAAAAGGCACCATAGAAACCCGTCACCATAGACACACCGAATGCAGCCGTTACCCGCTCTCTGCGTCTCGCAGGGGCATGGGATCGTGGGATAGCCCGTGCGCTCCTCGGAGGTCAAAGCTGGCAAAGGGTTCCTGAGGATTTTGGGAAAGGCGTGATAACCACCTCACGATTATTCACATCACACTCACCAAATCATGCTATATTGGATCACATAAAAAATAGATTACAGTCTAATGATAACTCTTACTGATTCAGGGGGTGTTTTTGTTTCAAAATCAGAGGAGAAATGTTAGTTGCGAAATGAAATGAAACTGTCGTAGGGGCACGGAGGATGTGGCTTGCGAAATAAACATGAAGAATTACATGAGACTGCAAAAACTGATTTGGGAAAGTGACGTGCTTCTACAGACATCAGGGTAAAAAGGATATTCTTGATTTCTCGCTGACAAGCTTTCATGTACAAACAAGAACAGAGTAGCACCCATCCGCCTGATAGAACGACTGACAATCCTCTCTGGTTTTCACCCGCGAGGAGACACTGTTTACTTGCGCAATCAATTGAACCCTTTTGCATCGTGTGTGTGTCTGCGTGTGTGTGTGTGTGTGTGTGCGTGTGTGTGTGTGTCTGTGTGCGTGTGTGTGTGTGTGTGTGTGTGTCTGTGTGTGTGTGTGTTTGTGAGAAATTGAAAGTGTCTCAGACAGGCTCTTTGATGGGCGCAACGGCGGTCTGGATTATAAATGGCAGATATGAGAAAGCGTCTGCCGCATGTCTGGCAGTTTGATGCAGTGCCCCGGGATTGAACGCAGTTGCGTTTGTGTGTACAAAACGCCTCAATCACTTGTGCTCTCTCTCTCTCTCTCTCTCTCTCTCTCTCTCTCTCTCTCTCTCTGTGTCTATATATATGTGTGTGTCTGTGTGTGTGTGTGTGTGTGTGTGTGTGTGTGTGTTTCTATGGGTTTATGTGCATCTAAGTGTATGCATGCGTATGAATGCTCTCTGTGAATATGTCTGTGTGTGTGTGTGTGTGTGTGTGTGTGTGTGTGTGTGTGTGTGTCTAAATGTATGTATGTATGTGTTTGTTTGTGCACATCCGTGTGTGTGTGTGTGTGTGTGTGTGTGTGTGTGTGTGTCTGTATACGCATATTGCTCAATCTCTCTGACAGGCATGCTTATCATTAGTTCAGTGATATATGATTGGAGAGGGGAGGCTGGTAAGTGGTAGCTGAGTGTTTGGGTGCTGCTGTTGCCTGTCTGTCTCTAAGACGCGACCTGTCTCTCAGTTATTGATGCTTGTGCCAAGGCCCATCTGCATTTTACACACCCTCTATCTGCGAACTTGGCTCTGTGACAAACAGGCATAAATATGACATATCCACACACTGGCACACATACATGTCTGCTTGATGAATAATAATACATGACATGGGGGAGGGGGGGGGGACTTACGAAGTTCCTGCGCAGGTCTTCGTTGGAGTGATCTAAACCTGCAACAAAACAGAGGAGCAGATACAGAAGATTGATACGGCGTAAAATCATCTTTTCAAGGTTGGCTCCTTTTAATCTCCGGGCGTCCCGTACTTTATCATATCAATGAGATTTCCGCATAATGCATCGCGTGTGATTAAAATAACGTGTCTGACAGAATGCGCAACACATCTTTATCTTTCTATTGGCCCTTGTTATGGGAATCCCATCAATTGCACCATAACTAAATCTGCACACTATATCAGCTGATTTCCCCCCTCTCTCTCTGTCTATCCCTCTCTATTTCCTGATCTTGCATGCTCTCTCTCTGTATCTACTGATGTTTGTTTTTCTATCAGCAAACTTTGGAGAATGCAGACAACTGAATAATTAAGACAGTAACCCACTTACATCAACTCTGCTATTCTCTTTATCTCTGACAGAAGCACACACAGCACATCTCATCACTTCTGATTCCTCAATTCTTTACCTGCGCTAGGTAGGCTTAAAGCCAAAACATCTATACATTTCGTGTGAATAAATGAACATGAGGCAGATGTCATTCATGAGCAAAACAATGTAAACACACGGACACCATCTTTCACTGCACGCACATGTGTGTGTGTGGGCATGAGTCTGTGTGTGTGTGTGGGTGTACTTGTAGCCAGAGTTTATTTGAATGTAGAACATGTCCTAATGTGTGGCATTGACTACGAATTAAATCACTTTTCCCCGCTATTTGTTTATCCAGCAAATAACGACGTCCACAGACAAGGTAGAGTATGCTGCATGACTTTATGAAAGTATGATGTATTGTGACATTGAAGTCAAATTTGTAGTTTCTTATGTCTCATTCCATCGCACTACAGAACCGCTACCCGATCTGGTAAACTTACATGGTACGGTTATAGCCGATAGAGGGCCGCGAAGCCAATGCAGAAGTACCGTTCACCCTGTTACGAGTTGATGAACCACTGAAATGATTTTGGGAGCATTTTTTTTAAGGAACAAAACACTATTTAGTGTTGTAGTGTCTTTAAAGACCCACAGTAATATGAGTAGCATAAAACATGCTATAGCCTACAACAAGATCAGTTTTTCCTGGAAGTGGCCAAGCCTAAAGCTCACCTCTTTTCTCAATTTGAATTCAATTCAATATACTGTAGCTTTATTGGCAAGAAAGTTTCAGAAACCATATTGCCAAAGCTCAATTACATGTACACATAAGAGGTTAAAGGAAAATAAGGACATTTACTGTACATCTCTCTCTCTCTCTCTCTATCTATCTATCTATTCTCTCTCTCTGTGTCTGTCGTTCCGCCCCATGTGAGGTGGCCTCTGGCCGCTGTGGCGTGGACAGAAGTGGACGGGATGACTTTGTCCCGCTCGGGGCTGCCTGAGACGTTACTATGGTAACGCTCTGCTCCCACACACTGATCGGACTGAGTGAGTCAGGGGTGGGTGAACTGTAGCCCAGCATGGACTCCATCTAGCGCTCTCTCTCTCTCTCCCTTCCTCTCTGTCTCTCTCTATCTCTCACTCCCTCTCTCGGTCTCCCTTTCTCTCTGTCTCTCTCCATCTCTCACTCCCTCTCCCTATCTCTTTCTCTCTCTCTCTCTCTCCCTTTCTCTCTCTCCCTTTCTCTGTCTCTCTCCATCTCTCACTCCCTCTCCCTGTCTCTTTTGCTCTCCCTCTCTCTTTTTCGTCGCCCTGCCTCTCTTTGTGTTTCACTCTGAATTTTCCACATGGCTGATCTCAGGTCTGTCCCACACTGTGCCACTGTGTTTCTCAGGCAACACCTACCCTACTTTGTGCTTCAAAACAGAGTTCTACAACTGAAATGATCTCTGTCCAGATTACACTTCAGAAACACACATCCACATGATCATTCACATGGGTCAAGATGCTCAAATAAGTAGAAGTATATATCCTTTTTTGATCCCGTGAGGGAAATTCGTTCTCTGCATATAACCCAATTTAACCGAATTAGTGAACACACACAGCACACAGTGAACACAGAGTGATGTGAATCACACACTAACCCAGAGAGCAGTGAGCTGCCGGCCCAACCAGCGGCGCTCGGGGAGCAGTGAGGGGTTAGGTGCCTTGCTCAAGGGCACTTCAGCCGTGGACTGGTCGGGGATCGAACTGGCAACCCTCCGGTTACAAGCCCGAAGCCCTAACCAGTAGGCCACAATAATGTAGCATTGTAGAGTGCCGAATTTAATGACAGCTCTCAGCCCAGGAAGGAAGGTAAGCAGATCTTGCTTCTCCACGTTGGTGGCGTTGGTGGTCATGGATAATGACACAGCTTATCTCTCATTGTTTTCTAATGGGAGAGGCTCCACCTGGGAGGGCCCAGCTGAGAATAGCTATGTGAGATGATTAGAGGAGTCAAAAGGGGGCCAACAGTGTTTACACATCGTTACGTTTCAGGAGCTTGAGCTAGTAGTGTAGATGAAAGGCGTAATTGTAACAAAAGTGTAGCAGATCTAAATGAATCTGAAACAGTGTAGCCATGGGCTTGGGCTCTGTGCCTCCCTAGCTGAGGTATTCACATTCTCTCTTTTTTTCACTGTCTCTTCTCTCTGTTCTCCCTCTTTCCTAGTATTTCCCTTTCTTCATTTACTTTTTTCTTCCTCTCTTTATTTTGTTCAGTCCATCATTTTCTTGCTGTTGTGTTGGTTGTGCCATGAGGGGTATGCAGTGTTAAGGGTGTAACAGGGGAGGCTTTTCATTTTTAGCTGAGAGGAAGATGAAAGCCACTTCTGGATGCCACTCTTGTTTTGGGATGCTGTACTGACACCACTTTGTGAGAGTGTGTGACAATCATTACATTGCATGTAAATGCAATGTACTGTTATCCCTGTTCTTTTTATTATTATCGGGATAATTATTCTTCCTCCGACCAAAATCAACGATTTATAACGCTAAAGCCACTTAACCGTTTGACGTCATTCAAGCACTCCTACAAAGATCTTGTAACGGAGATTTGACGATTGTATTTTTGACATTTGTGAACTTCATACTTTTTGAGATATTTACGATAAAAGAGTTTAAAATTCCCATAGAGTTTACATTGAGATCCTTTGGCGGCAAAGACTAATTGTTACGTCAGTGCTCAGCTGTCAGTAATCAAGGATCTTTGATCCAAACTAAAGCCATGCCACCGCTGCAACCTGAATGTTAGGCTACTCATTAAACTGTAGCTGCGTGCTGAGTAGGCCTACTATAACAGCTATGAAAACATTCTACCATGCCATAGCTGCTGTAGCCTAAACCAGGACGTTATCGTCTTGTCTCCTGTTAGGCTACTCCTAACTTGATTTGTTTATCGTTACAGTAACCGGTTTGCTCTCGGTAACGTTATCAACAGCTAAAGACAATCTAACCTAACGTCAACGTAAATCTACTGTAACACTGTATTTAGCTAACGACAACCAAACTTGCTCCAGGCTACGTCGGGTAGGCTGCAAGGACTTTTAACCATCTCGTCAGCTTGTACATTCCTATTAGGACAATCACACACCTGGAGACACTTCGAAGAACACTATCTCATCCTGTACAAATATCCTACTGTAAGCTAACGTTACATTTGCTAGCTAGATATCCTACCTGTTGCTGCATAGTTGATTGGCGTTGTTTGAAATTGTATTCCGTATTCGAATGGTGTCTAAGTCTATGGCCTACTTTTAACCTGCATTAGTGTAGATATGAAGGCTATATAAGCTATCCTACCAGTTGTTTCACTGTAGGCTAGCCTACTAAAGTGTCAGCTCTTGCAACTCGTTTGAAGTTGCCAACTTCATTTCAGTCTTAAATTCTAATAAATGAAGAGTTA
>NC_084999.1:6822482-6827482 GCF_963854185.1 Sardina pilchardus | reverse complement strand
TATTGAGCACTGACAAGGAACACTCGGAAAGATCCCTGGAAGAAGGGAACGACAAGGCAGGGGGGCAAATCTGGTCTAGAAAGAGAGAGAGAGAGAGTGTGTGTGTGTGTGTGTGTTTGTGTGTGTGTGTGTGAATTTTCAGATCCGTCAGTCAGAAAATCCTGTGCAAGTAGTCCAAATGTAAAAGCAGGATAACCCCTGTATTACACATGTGTGTGTACTGTAAGTGTGTGCGCAGGAGCGGTGTTAGGGTGTTGCTTGCTGTTGCTATAGCAACACCAAGATTTGCACAACCAACACCTAAGCAACACCAATGCTACCAGAGGTTTTTTTTTTAAAAAAAAGAATGAAATAAAAGAATAAAAAGTGTGTGGTACAATGTCATAAATGTGATGCTAGAATATAAGAAAGTCACAAACGTTAAAGTTGGCTGAAGTTAGCCTGTATATGACGGGATTAATTTATGGTTGTCAGCTACAGCCTACTACCAGCTGAGTTAGGCTAGGCCAGCAACATTTGAAGGGGGTAAGCCCAAAACAGGACAGACTGAATGGCTATTGCCTAGGCTTATGGAGGCTTGTTTTAACAGGCTTTTTATCAACAATCTTGACAAGGAACCAAACAAATCTATGATAAAAAACCCAGTCAAGTAAATGCAACTGGCTATGTCATTATCCACCACTAGCCAAACATAATATGTTTATATTATAATAAGTTTATATTATAAACTTACAGTAAACTCCTTATAAAGGATGTGTCTGCACACTCCAACATAGACCTACAACCACGTTACCGGGAGCCACAGTCCCTTACAAAAAATAGTTGGGCTAAAGTCAGACCTGGCCTATATGATTTCTATAGTACACAGTAATTTCCTGTGTATTAGATGCATCATGTATAAACTGCAGGACAGTGTTTTATACAAAACAAACCAATGTATTAACTGCACCCATGGATTAACTGCAGTGCCCAATAGCGCAATGACTCTGTGCTTTAATCAGAAAGATGAATTACAGTAAGAAAACAAATGACTTCCCATGTATAGCCCGCCCTCGTGTGTTAAACTCATAGCTGAAGAGGCTTTATAAATCAATGTACAAACCGTGGTTAATAGCAGGGTAATTACAGTAGTAGGCTTATAATACAATAATCTGATATACTGTAAAATATTAAACAATTTCTTCAGTGCGTTTTTGTATGGGGTTACAGCTGAAACACCGACATCGCGAGTGTCTGAAAGGCCACGGACCTTGAAGTGTTAAAAATACACGTGTGCACAAAGTGAATCTGCAGCCCTCTGTTGAACACCCCAAACCCCAGATTTGTTTTCTCATTTAGGAATGACCAGCAACACCTGACAGCAACGGCTTAGTTACAGCAATGAAAAAATCCTGGCACTGTGTGTGTGTGTGTGTGTGTGTGTGTGTGTGTGTGTGTGTGTGTATGTGCTCGCATGTGTGTGTGTGTGTGTGTGTGTGAGCGAGTGAGTGTGTGTGTGTGTGTGTGTGTGTGCGTATGTGTGCCACCATCTACCGCTCATCTTTTTTATTTGCCCTTGATACATAACTCCTCAAATAGCATTGCTGAAATAAACTTAATTGCTGCTGCTGCAATGCTATATAGTAAAAAAAAAAAACATGAAAAAAACATCAACTAGAACACAAAAAAAAGAGTAATTAAAAAAAGAACATGCGAATAGCAAGGAAATTCCCCACAGAACCCCCCACCGCTCCCGCCCCCCGACGCATGTGAGCGCTGGGTTTATTCGGTTCTTCTTCACAGCACTGCACGTCAGGGTGGCCTAGTAGTGTGTGTGTGTGTGTGTGTGTGTGTGAGGGGTTTCTGAGGGAGTCTCCCACACAGGTGAGGCATCCCAGCAGGTAACTCACCTCACCAGGTAAGGCCCCCGACAGGTAGCGCCCTGGGCGCACAGTAAGGGAGCGGGCGCATCAAGGGTAGTGGGCATATCGAGGGGGAGCGGGCACATCAAGGGTAGTGGGCATATCGAGGGGGAGCGGGCGCATCAAGGGTAGTGGGCATATCGAGGGGAACGGACGCATCAAGGGTAGTGGGCATATCGAGGAGAGCGGGCGCATCAAGGGGAGAGGGTTGTTGCGGCCTTTTCACGTTGTGTCATGTGAGCGCAGGTCCAGCTGATTGACAGCTCTGATCAGGACTCCCGCGTGACGTCGTGATTGGAATCGGCGCATAAAAGCAGCGACCTGAACCTGAGTGCGGCCTGCTGTTGGGTGTGCTCGAGTGAAGCCAAAGACGAGACCATGCCACAGCAGCGCGCTAGTTCTAAGAATCATGCAAAATAATATAGCCATTTTCTTGTTTTCTCTTTTTGTACAATAAATCTTTTGAAGAGCATTTTTCTTGTCCGCAATTGAAAATTCCACTACATTTTTGGTGCCGAAACCCGGGAAGAGGGAGGAAAGAGAAGCTCCGAAGAAGCTCCGAAGATTGGAAGACTCCCTACTTTGACGAGGAAGTGGATTACCTGAGTGCAGACACGTGAGCACAGGTGCGGACAGGTGAGGAAGGAACAATGGAGAAGATTGCAAGGTGGAAGAAGATACGGGGCACGATTAGAACTACTCAGTCTGAGCCCTGTTAAAAGGGTGACAGATATTGTAGCACTGCGCAACCTGTGTGACGAATGTGAAGTGCAAGTGCGTAGTTTAGATACCATGGGTGTAGTTTCAGATGCATATGGAAGTCTACTTTGTCCGATTCTAATGAAGATGATGCCTGAAGAGATCACATTAGAATTCACACGTCAGTTAAAAGAAGACGAAGTCTTGAGTGTGAAAGAATTAATGGACTTTTTGCAGAAGGAAGTGGAAAGTAGAGAAAGAGCAAGTTCATCGCAACGACAGTCAAGCTATGCTTCAGAAAAGGACTCATTCAGAAGCCGAGAAAAGCCAACATCAGAACGAAAGAAAAGTTACGGCCCAACCTCAGCTACTTTTCATGTTGGTGCTAGAGAAGATCCACATTGCTTGTTCTGCAACGAAACCACGCACAAGTCTCGAGAATGCAGCTGTCTGAGTGTAGAAGCCAGGAGAGACAAGTTAAGAAGACTAGGTCGGTGTTATGTGTGCTTAGGTGGCAGGCATATTGCACGCAATTGCAGAGCGCAAGTCACTTGTGAAAATTGCAACAGAAGACATTATAAAGTTGTATGCCCTCAGTCTGCATTTAGCGGAGGCCATGAAACCCACAAACCAGCAGAAGCACCAGATACACTAGTGTCAGTCTCCCCTGTGCAATCTACTCACAATCAGAACACAGTATTTCTGCAAACTGCAGTGGCCTGGATTGAAACTCCCATTCAAAATCAACTAGTGAGATGTTTATTTGATGGAGGGAGTCAACGAAGCTTTATTCAAGAGAACATATCCAGATCACTTAATTTGCCAGTCACAGGAGAAGAAACACTAATCCTGCATACATTTGGATCAGCCACTCCGAAGAGGATGAAATGCAGAAAAGTGAGAGTGCGCTTGAGAAACATTAAAACTGAGCAGAGTGTGACTTTGGAATTGTTGGAGACGCCTAATGTTTGCGCTTCGAAGTTACAAATTGCAGATGCGAAGGTGAGACGAGCTTTGGAGACCAAAGGCCGACAGGTGGCAGATATCCCGATCCGAGGAATGGACATGGAAGAACTCGGAATCCTGATCGGTGGAGATTACTACTGGAAAATAGTGACGGGCCAAATGGAGCGCATGAGTGACACGTTGGTGGCAATCGAGAGTACGTTCGGATGGCTGTTGCAGGGGACAACGACGGTGCTGAACACCACGTTAGAAACACCGGACATCGGAGTGATGCACGTCAGTGAGGCTGAAGACATTTCAATGGATGATAAGCAATGAAAAAGGTTCGACAAACGGTGACTCTCAAAGAAGGAAGGTATGAAGTCAGTTTGCCATGGAAAAGGGGATCCATTGAATTGGCATCGAATTTAGATGTTGCTAAACACAGATTTCAAAGTCTGACAAAGAAATTTAGCAGAGATCAGTCACTTTATGAAGGATGTGATGCAGTGATTCAAGATCACTTGAATGAAGGAATAGTAGGCCTAGAAGAAGAGACTCACTGCTTTACCCCCACAGAGAAGTCCTACAGATGTTCGAGGAGCGGACGCGCAATCCCCGACGAAGCGACTGAGATACCGTCAACGGATAATAGAATCCTTATGGACGCGTTGGAGGAACGAATATCTTCAGCTGAGATCAACCCATACAGTGAAGTACTACTCCTACAGCGAAGGTTGGAGATGCGTTAATTCACGAAGACGGAGTACCAAGACGCTTGTGGAAGCTGGAAGAATTACAGAATTGTTCATATGAAGAGGTGGTAATGTACGATCTTGCTTAGTGAAAACATCGCATAACTTTTTGAGAAGACCAGTTCAGTTATTGTATAACCAGGAATTATGATTAATGAACATTGTTCTCCGACCAAGTTCATTGGGCCGGAGCGTGTTGCGGCCTTTTCACGTTGTGTCATGTGAGCGCAGGTCCAGCTGATTGACAGCTCTGATCAGGACTCCCGCGTGACGTCGTGATTGGAATCGGTGCATAAAAGCAGCGACCTGAACCTGAATGCGGCCTGCTGTTGGGTGTGCGCGAGTGAAGCCAAAGAGGAGACCATGCCACAGCAGCGCGCTAGTTCTAAGAATCATGCAAAATAATATAGCCATTTTCTTGTTTTCTCTTTTTGTACAATAAATCTTTTGAAGAGCATTTTTCTTGTCCGCAATTGAAAATTCCACTACAAGGGTAGAGGGGAGAGTTGCATCCTGGGAGATGCTCTATGCAGGAGCAAAGCATGCTGGGAGAATTCCCTCAGCTGGAGCGGTGCATTCTGGGAATCATTTCACAGCAGGAGTGCTCTGAGCTCCCACAGAAGGTGAGGAGGGAGGGGGGCAAGACTCACTCTTTCTCTCTCACACACACACACACACACACACACACATATATAACACA
>NC_084999.1:6814982-6819982 GCF_963854185.1 Sardina pilchardus | reverse complement strand
CCTGATACCCCACCCCCACCACCAAAGCCCCCTGCCAACCTTTCCGTGGTTCCCCCTACGCACCTCACTGCAACTACACCCCCCACAGCACACACACACACACACACACACACACACACACACACACAGACACACACACACACACACACACACACACACACACACACACACACACACACACACACACACACACACACACACACACACACACACACACACACACACACACACAAACACACACAGTATACGCACACCAACTGCTGTCAGTACCACAACCCCATCACAGCCACTAACCTACAGTAGCTACTGTACTCCAACTTCAAAACAACCACTCCACCCCCAACCAACCCTGCATGTGAGCCTTCTCCACCTGTCACCCTCCTCCAATACACCCCCCCACACACACACACACCCCCCCCCCCACACACACACACCATCCAGGGACTCCCCTGTGACTGCACAAACAAAAATACTTGCATACTGTACATAATAACACACACACACACACTCCGTGACTGCAAGGAAGTACATACGTTTTTTGCTCGACTGCATTCAGAGACTGGGGGTGCTTTCCTTTGTTCTTTGCACACTATACTTTCTTGTGAAGAAAAATCTGGATGTACTCAGATATACGGATGTCTCTCAGCTGTTCCATGTTTCAGCTGTTTAATAAGATAATACCCCCAAGGCAATGACCAAGCAGACCGTGGAAATGTATTTCTACATGTACAGTTATTACATGTAAATAAATAATTTACAACTCTACTTAGTCTATCTATCTATCTATCTATCTATCTATCTACTGTATGTATGTATGTATGTACTGTATGTACGTGTATGTATGTATGTATCTATCTATCTACTGCATCTATCTATCTCTCCATCTATCTACTGCATCTATCTATCTATCTATCTATCTATCTTCTCATCTCTCTAAGACCCAGCAGATGAAGAACCAGCGGTCATCCTCAGAGAGCAGGGTGACCCTGCAGTCCTCATCACCCCTAAAGGGACCCGTTCTCTAAGGCTGGCGACTGCAGTCCTCATCACCCCTAAAGGGACCCGTTCTCTAAGGCTGGCGACTGCAGTCCTCATCACCCCTAAAGGGACCCGTTCTCTAAGGCTGGCGACTGCAGTCCTCATCACCCCTAAAGGGACCCGTTCTCTAAGGCTGGCGACTGCAGTCCTCATCACCCCTAAAGGGACCCGTTCTCTAAGGCTGGCGACTGCAGTCCTCATCACCCCTAAAGGGACCCGTTCTCTAAGGCTGGCGACTGCAGTCCTCATCACCCCTAAAGGGACCCGTTCTCTAAGGCTGGCGACTGCAGTCCTCATCACCCCTAAAGGGACCCGTTCTCTAAGGCTGGCGACTGCAGTCCTCATCACCCCTAAAGGGACCCGTTCTCTAAGGCTGGCGACTGCAGTCCTCATCACCCCTAAAGGGACCCGTTCTCTAAGGCTGGCGACTGCAGTCCTCATCACCCCTAAAGGGACCCGTTCTCTAAGGCTGGCGACTGCAGTCCTCATCACCCCTAAAGGGACCCGTTCTCTAAGGCTGGCGACTGCAGTCCTCATCACCCCTAAAGGGACCCGTTCTCTAAGGCTGGCGACTGCAGTCCTCATCACCCCTAAAGGGACCCGTTCTCTGGGGGCTGGTGACTGCAGTCCTCATCACCCCTAAAGGGACCCGTTCTCTAAGGCTGGCGACTGCAGTCCTCATCACCCCTAAAGGGACCCGTTCTCTAAGGCTGGCGACTGCAGTCCTCATCACCCCTAAAGGGACCCGTTCTCTAAGGCTGGCGACTGCAGTCCTCATCACCCCTAAAGGGACCCGTTCTCTAAGGCTGGCGACTGCAGTCCTCATCACCCCTAAAGGGACCCGTTCTCTGGGGGCTGGTGACTGCAGCTACAGCACAACTCTACACATACAGTATCATTAACAACACTGAATGGTCCCCTGCTCTCATCACTATGCTCCCTTCACATTTCAAGGCCTTATTCATATGACAACATTGGTTATTTCCCAATACTTCAAATGCATGGTGAAAAACACACACACACACACACACACGAACACACACACAACCACCAACACACACACACACACACACACACACACACACACAAACACACAGGGAAACACACCTGACATGAGTACAAGCGAGAGAGGCGGCTAGCGTGTGACACCTCTGCTGAATCAAACACAGCTCTCAATGACATTAGCCGTTGATGACGGTTGTTCTTCTCCATGTCAAGCTTGTGCATGCCTGTCTCTCACTTTAAACGGAAAAGAAAGTGGCACTTAAATCATTTGTGTGTGTGTGTGTGTGTGTGTGTGTGTGATGAAGGGTACAAGCGACACGAGGCATCCGTTTTAATATCGGACGTGAGAAAGAAAAGTGTCGCGTTGTGGCGCTCTCGTGAGGCACGTTGTCGCACCAGCGTCGACTTCAGTCAGGTTCAAAGCCCAATCACACACACTACTAAAACAGGCCTGTCTGCACGACTGACAGCGGACACAGAGAGAGAGATAGAGAGAGAGAGAGAGAGAGAGAGAGAGCACAATCAGTGAGTGAAAGAAGAGAGACGCAGTAGGAGAGATAGAGAGAGAGAGGGAGAGCACAATCAGAGAGCGAAAAAAGAGAGACACAGTAGGAGAGAGAGAGAGAGAGAGAGGGAGAGCACAATCAGAGAGTGAAAAAAGAGAGACACGGTAGGAGAGATAGAGAGAGAGAGAGAGAGAGAGAGATACTGTACTGTATCTTAAGTACACACCCCGGTCCAATATCATGCAAATGTCAAATGATTCAACATTGTATCACCTAACAGCAACTACATCACGTCTGAGTTGAACCCAAGGGCAAAGGAACAGTTTACACCTCACATTTCAGATCTTCAGATTCTTTTTGCTCTCTCTCTCTTCTCTTCTCTCTCGTTCTCTTTCTCCTTCCTTACCTCCTCTACTTCCCCTTCTTCTTTCTGAGAGGAATAATTACTGCATTAGTCAGAGTTTGGTCAGAAACATGGTCTCTCCCCTGGTGTGTGTGTGTGTGTGTGTGTGTGTGTGTGTGTGTGTGTGTGTGTGTGTGTGTGTGTGTGTGTGTGTGTGTGTGTGTGTGTGTGTGTGTGTGTGTGTGTGTGTGTGTGTGTGTGTGTGTGTGTGTGTGTGTGTGTGTAAGGGAAAAGAATATGTGTTGGTGTGAAAATGAGTAAGCATTTGTGTGTGTGTGTGTGTGTGTGTGTGTGTGTGTGTGTGTGTGTGTGTGTGTGTGTGTGAGAGAGAGAGAGAGCGAGAGAGAGAGTACACCTCAAATTTCAGATCTTCCATATGTTTCATGAGTCCCTCAGCAATCCCCAGCGCTGCACACATGTCTAAGGCTGCTCCAGCTCTGTGTTTAGAGCGGCTCTTTGCTGGAGGGGGTGAGCTGCTCTACCTTTTATTATTTATTTTTTTCCTCTGTAGAGTTTGATGTCACACACACACACACACACACACACACACACACACAGGGTCCGTCTCGCTCCCTGGCTTCCACTGCTGACCCCTGTGGCAAGGCTGGAGAACTCAACACACACACACATACACACACACACACACACACACACACACACACACACACACACACACACACACACACACACACACACACACACACAGACACGCACGCACTCGCGCGCACACACACACACACACACAGAGGAACTGTTGACCCCTGTGGCAAGGCTGAAGAACTTGTTTTTCAGAGTTTCAGACACTGTGCAAGCAGTGCACTGTCTGTAGCATCACTCAACTGCAGGACTGTATACCACAGCCCTCATCACTGGTGCTATGGCTCTAAACAAAGTTCGGGAGGAGCCCATAGGGTTGATTGACAGGCATCACTCACCCCACTTCTGTTTGTAGAAAATAAAACCCTCCTTACTTCCTTATTGCCCTTTACATCATGCTGGAGTTGCAAAGCCTCCCACCTTCCCTTCTCCTCCATTTCACCATCAGCTCTAAGCTCCTAATTCCCCCTCATCCATAGGGGGTGTTAGCGGACATCACTCACATGTGATCTCAGCTACTGGCATCTCAGGACCACGGACAGCTACCAAGCTAAACTTGCTACTCTCTGCACTCACTCTAAGCCAGCGCTTCCCAATTTATTTCCCCTATGTACCACCGCCTACATTCTGACTTGACTCGCGTAACCCCACCATCCGATCCACATAAAAACGTAACGCATTATTAACACCTGTCCGCCATTGCCCTTTCCATCTCGCGTACCCCGTAGAAGCAGCTCACATTCCACCGGGGGCACGTGTACCACAGTCTGGGAATCCCTGGTCTAGGCAATCCTATGGGCGAACTAGTGAACTGCTGAATCCTGTTGACTGCGTCTCAGATGGATGCTCATCTTCTTGTCCCTATGGAGTCATGATGCAGACATACAGTACAGATGGATGTATATCACAGGACTACAACGGCTGACGCAGACATACAGACGGATGTATATCACAGGACTCTAAAGGCGAGAATGTTCTGGTGTTCAGGAGATCATCATGCAATTGATAACAGGTAGTCTAACCTGTGCGTTGGTGATCACAGGTGTATTCACTTTTAACTTGAGGTCCGTGTTTTCAATACCGACTCATCTGTTTTGGATTGTTGATGAAGTCAGAAATATTCTACTTACACACTTAATATACACTTTTGAATCATGTGACACTGACATGATACTGCACCGGGATGAACTCACTTCTGCTGTACACTGTAAAAACAAGGAAGTGTGAGAGTGTGAGAGTGTGACCGTAGTGAGTGAGAGACGGCCGGCGGAAACTAGCGAAAGAAGAGATATCCTCTCCCGGCTTTGGTGTCAATCAAGATGTGATAATTGGTCCTTCCTGTGAACCAGAGGGAGGAGCAATTAACGAGTGAAATGAGGAGGAGAAAATGACTGGTATGGATATCATGGGGGAGAGTCCAGACCAGACCAGGGTGTGTGTGTGTGTGTGTG
>NC_084999.1:6802482-6804982 GCF_963854185.1 Sardina pilchardus | reverse complement strand
CATCTTGCCTCATTTGTACAGTGTACTGTGGGTTTGAAACTGAGGAATGAGTCAACTGAATTTACTGAATGAAGATTTTCAGATTTTTCTAATTTACTCATATTTAGTGTGTTCCGTTAAGAAAACGCAATTTCGTCTCTACGGCCCCCTAGGCAGCAGTGCGGGCAATGCCTCTGCTGTGACCCGTCTTTTGCAATGGCGAGGCTACACTCACTGAGTCGGTACAATATCAAGGTTTTTCTGAGTTTAAAGTCCATTCTCAGGAAAGTAGCCGTTATCCATTCATGTTTTAGGGCCTAATATTGCAATTTGGGTTCTGAAGTGGTAAGTTTTCCTTTTCAGCACTTGGTAATTTGATTTAGTCTAATTATGGGTATTGCTATTGTAACATTGTTGTCCCAGGCCTCAGAGATAAGGGTTACACAGATGACTTTAAAGGAGAACTCAGTGCCACATTGATGGAGGCATGTTAATGAACTCCCACGCTACACTCTGGGGGCATGGTAATGAACCTCCGTGTTAATGTCCATTGTTCATAATTGTTTAAAGGATGTTATTTATGATAGTGCTTATGTTTTTTTTGTTTTTTTTTCAAAGCTGTTGTTGTTTCACTGTTGACCGGAACATTTTTGAAAGACTAGGACCTTGGTTTTTCGGGGATTTATTTTCAATAAAAAATGTGCCAGTAAAATTAGCTTTATCTGAATAGAGCGCGTGTTGGACCCCAGGGTCCTGCAGTGCCAGTCCTGGACCTACAGAATTCTGCAATGTGTTTGCAAACAAGTCCGTTTAAATGGTGTCGTACCCTGTCATTCTCCCCTCCTCTGATGAAAGAAATCAGTCCTGTTACATCATATTCTAATGGCACGCTTTCTGCTCGAATACATAGATTTAATTATATCAAACAGCTTGCCACCCACACCACTCTGAATGAGTTTATATAATGGGCCTTTATACCAAATGGATTTGAATGCCCTTTGAAGGTCCATGAAGCAAGCAAACATTTTGCCTTCATTTTGATTTACATATTTATCAATGAGGGTGTTAAGGGTGAAGATGTGGTCTGATGTCTGATCATTTAGAAGAAATCCAATTAGGCATTTATTTTAAGACAGTGTGTTCTACAGTATATTCGTGTTAATTATGCAGAACACTTTCCAAAGGTTGCTGTTAACAAAGACACCCCTGTAATTGTTTGGGTCTAGTTTATCACCATTCTTATACATTGGGGGGTGATAAATCATTCATTGTTATGGAAGTAGACTACATTAAGTAATATACCGGTAAGAGATTGAAATGAAATTTAAATGTAGGATGTCATCTACACCACAGGCCTTTCAGGGCTACTGTTTATACAGCTTCGCCTCAAACTCTTTCTGGGTTATTGGAAAATCGACTTGGTTTTACCATCTCAAGGCTTTCCGAATTCTCAGATATTGGGAAGAGGTAGCATATGGTTAAAGTATACTGTAACTCTGGTGAAAATTGACCTCTTTTTCTGCATGAAAACACATCAAATAAGCAGTGGAGACAGTATTTCTCGTTGATAAAGCACGACAGAGCACTAAACACTTGCCAAATAGCATTTTTTAACAACATTTTTGCATTTGTTCAAAACAGCACCAAACCGCATCAGCTTGTTCAGGGTCTCTACACATAAACCGAAGCACCAACGATGTACATGGCAAACTCTTAAGAACACACACTAATTCATAACTTTTTCTTTGATTCCTTTTTTCCTCCATTGTACAACGATACCTACAGTACAACATCCAAATTATGACAGAGGACAAATGTCTCTAGAAATATGATTTCCATGTACCACATTTCATATTCTTCACTGTTTACAACAACTTTGCCAATAACTGACATTATTAAAACCAACTTCATTCTTTTCAAATAAAATCTGTGAAAGACAAGCAGCTAGCAAATGCTCACGATGTATGAGAAATCTGCCAAGGCTGACTATTAAATTTGGTTGGACTATGTAAAATAGCTGCTCACCTGGCTGAAGAGTTGTGCTAATTAGAATCAGCTGGTTGAAGTGAATGGTTGGCACAGTTAAGTGGTAGGACTTTTACTTTCTGAAACTGGACTTTTCCATGTGGGCTATTTCATAATCATAACCACTTACCCAGATAAATAAAGATAAAGAAAAGATGATAAAAAAACATATAAATGAGCTGGTGTGTCCAAACGTTTGTATCTCCAGTCTGAATTGCTCACTTGACATCATCATGAGGTCTGTTGTTTAAATGCTTTAAATCCCAGAATTTGCTTGAGTTAACGATTCTTCTTTATCAGTTGGTTTTGTAAGTATTCATTTTTCTTTGCTCTTACAGTATATATCTTTTTCTCTGTCTCTGTCTCTATCTCGGTCTCACACACTCTCTCTCTCTCTCTCTCTCTCTCTCTCTCTCACACACACACACACACACACACACACACACACACACACACACACACAGACACTTCTCACTCTCTAATGGAAGACTCTTAT
>NC_084999.1:6789982-6797482 GCF_963854185.1 Sardina pilchardus | reverse complement strand
TACAGACATACACACACACACACGCACATACACACACACACACACTCACATAGAGAGACACACACACACACACACACACAGACACTTTTAGCTGATACTGCTGTCATTTGGCATGTCATTGCGCAACTGCTTTATTTATTTCACTAATGCACTTCTTGGACCAGGACTGACACCGGAGTGAGTCAAAAGAACACACACTCACACCCACACACACATACACACACACTCACACACACACATAAACTGTCTGTTCTTCTGTTAATTTTGACCTGAACTACTAGGACTAGAACTGAATTATGCCATCACCTCTCTCACAATCTCTTCCCAGTTGCGCATGTGTTTGTGTGTGTGTCTATGTGTGTGTACATGTACAGTATATGCACATCTCAGTGTCTTGAGAGGGTATTACATAGACGTGTGGTGAATTAGCATTCAGAGGGTTAGGTGGTAAAGAGGCTACTGTAGCCTAGTTAAGCAGAAACCTTACTAGCAGGTACACAGGCCAGCAAGGCTGATAACAGTAACACCGCTAGTTTAGTTAGCCTAATACAACAATAAAATAAAAATAAAATAGCTAGTCCTGGTTAGCATACAGTGGGTGGGCTACCTGGTTAGCATGCTAAGGTGAGCACTGGATACTGGTGGCCACCACCTCTACAAAATGGATGAAAGCTTTACAAGGCCAGACAACAGTGCAATAAAACACCACTCCACTCCCCATCTCCCTACAAAAGGGTTAATGCCTCGGCCTCTTTCCATCTCTCTCTCTCTCTCTCTCTCTCTCTCTCTCTCTCTCTCCCTCTCCCTCCATCTCTCTCTCTCTGTCCTCTCTCACCTTCTCCCTCACCTCTATTTCTTTCTCTCTCTCCCCCTTTCATTGCTTGCCCCCTCTTGCTTTCCCTGCCCTCTCTGTGTCCCCCTCTCGCGCTCTCCTTCTGTAGAGTTACAACATGCCTGGGCCGCATTAGATTAAACCATAAATTACCCTGAGATCTGCATCTCTCCCTCTCTCTCTCTCTCTCTCTCTCTCTCTCTCTCTCCATCACTCTCCTCCACCCTCATTTCTTCCACCACTCTCTCTATCCCCCTCTACATGTTGTGACCCTTTTACCCACCTCTCTCTCTCTCTCTCTCTCTCTCTCTCTCTCTTTCTGTTGGACCTATTTAATCTACCTCTGTCTCTCTCTCTCTGGGTCATACCCCCATTTTATTTGCCTCTCTCACTCTCTCCATCTTTCTCTCTCTCTCTCTCTCTCCCTCTAACCTCTGTCTCTCAATCCAGGAGTGCCCTGTTTCACTCTATTCTGTTCTCCCCCCTTCTCTTATTCCCTTGTTCACCACCACTCTGTTTGTTCATCCCTTCATCTGCTGTTTGTTTGAATGGTGATCGAAGAGTAGCCCTATCCCTTTCTCCCTCCCTCCCCTTCCTCACTCACTCTCTCTCTCTCTCTCTCTCTCTCTCTCTCTCTCTCTGGGTGCTTTATTAGCATGACTGTTTGGCACAGTGTTGGCAAAGCTAGTGTTACAAAAAAACAAAGTAGTATCACAAGGGAAAGAAAAAAAGAGATACAGCATACAACCTGTGAGCACAAAATACACAAAATTAACAGTAGAAATAATACTAGAATGATAGGTAGGGGTAAGCGTATGTGTGTGTTTGTGTGTGTGTGTGTGTGTGTGTGTGTGTGTTTCTTTCTCTTTCCTCTGTATCCTTTCATCAGGTGTACGTGAGATCAGGTGTTCGGGCGGTGCTCTGACTGTGCGTCAGTGATGTCACAAAGGTCTGGTGAGCCAATCCCTGTTGAAGGGACCCGAGAAGGTTGCATTTGCCCGATGAGAAATTAGTGATGCATTTTAGGGACCATGGTGTGTAAATGTGTGCAGCGGGTATTTGTGCATGTGCGAGTTTTGAGTGTGTGTGTGTGTGTGTGTGTGTGTGTGTGTGTGTGTGTGGCGGTGTTCAGTTCCCCCTAGTTTGGACTGAAAAAGCGAATAAAAAAGATGAAAAAGAACTCTCAAGTGTTTTTTTTTCCTCGCTGTCCCTCTCTCCCTCCCTCCCTCTCTGTCCCTTTCTCTCTTTGTCCCTCCCCTCCTCTCTCCCCTCCTCTCTCTCTCTCTCTCTCTCTCTCTCTCTCTCTCTCTCTCCGTGTGAAATCAAATTTCCATGTGACTGGGGTATCCGTGGTACAGCACGGCACAACCCAGCCCAGCCCCAGCCCAGCCCCAGCTCAGCGCGGCACGGTGATTTATCAGGGATGCAAAGAGCATGCAGAAACAATCTTTATTACATCCATTTCCTGCTTGTCAGGCGGGATCATGTTGGCTGTTCATTAAAGGCGCGGCCGGCGCAGGTGAGGAGAATGGGCCCCGATGCCGTGATAGATTGTCTGCTCCCCTGCCGTGACAGCCGCTGGATGGATTGAACAGCGGGAGGGAGGGATGTGCGCTGATGGGGGTTGGGGGGGTGTTGTGTGTGTGTGTGTGTGTGTGTGTGTGAGAGGGACGGGTGGATGCGGGGTGTGTGTTTGGGGGGGGCGGTGGGGTTAGGGGAGAGTGCGGAGGGAGGGAGGGAGGAAAAGCGCTGACTCTGTCGGTAGCCGTGTCAGGCTGGTTTTCTACACGCCCAGCATTGGTGTCATCTCTGCTAAAAGAAGCACAAGCAACCAAATCCACCCCCCCCCACCCCACCCACAACCCCACCCCCCCCACCCCACCCCACCCCACCCTCAACCCCACCCCAACCCACCCACCCTCAACCCCACAACCTCCACCCAGCTCTACTAACCCAATCACTAACATTATAATTTAGACGGATTCATAAGTGACAGTAAACCCACATGCAAAAAGCATTCTGCATCATTCATATCTGAAATAGGCAATAGTTTATCAAAAATATGTTCTGTATCACAATGTATAATAGTTTAAGGTTAATTGTATACCTAAATAGAACCTGAAATGCTTCTACTGTATATACAGTTGGAAGTATAACATTAGTAAACACAAAACATACCAATGTGATGACATACACGTTCTGCTACTTGTGATATGATGTACTTCTTCATCATCATGAGCACAATCACACTCCAATAATCAACATAATCACTTGCTAGTCTCGGCGGGAAGACAAGAGATAAACCCAGGCTAATGTATGGAGTTTTACTCATATTAATGTGGGTTCAATTATACACACACACACACACACACACACACACACACACTAACACACATACACACGTGAGCATACACACAGACATTTTCATATGCGCGCACAATTACACACACACACACACACACACACACACACACACACACACACAGGATGGGGCAGAGCTGAGGAGAATTTTGAGGACTTCTCGTAATCTTAGCGACACATCAGCGCCTGACACCATTCTGTCTCCTCCAGAGTATGTACACCCCACCCACCCAACCCCCCAACACACACACACACACACACACACACACACACACACACACACACACACTACACCGAATCAGGTGATTTGTGGAACGGGGCGTCTCTGGGTAGTGGTGACACATGGTGACGGGGCAGCGGAATGATCAATAGAGCAAAGGAGAGAGAGAGAAGCGACGGAGCGAGCGAGAGAGAGAGAGAGAGAGAGAGAGAGAGAGAGAGAGAGAGAGAGAGAAATTGTCTCTGGATGACTGCATGTCAGCAGGGTGTCTGAGAGTGACTCTCTACTCCTCCCCCTCCAGACTATTCCACCATTAGCTGATTAAAATATCTCATCTGGCAACGATAACATTGCTGCTCCTACTATTACAAACAGTATTGGCAGCAGCTGTACAAAGAACAGAAATAGTTGCTTTTGTGTAACAACAACAACGACAACAACAACAACAACAGCAATGCTACTGTACTACAAATACTAATACTTGGGTACAGCCTATTCATGGCTAAACAGGACAATCAAAATATTTATTTTCAGGCAACAGTTTCCTGTAATTGTGCTCGAGTGTTAGCAGAATATGCGCTGTACTCTTTCTCTTGTGTGTGTGTGTATAAGTAAGAGCTCACCTCCACCAGACTCACTAGCACACATTAAAAGAGCCCTTCATAGTCCACACAAGCAGAAACAAGCCAAAAGCAAAAGGCCACGTCGGAAGACACTAAAAAACACTTTTTCTTTTTTTTTAAATAGCCGTCAAACCCTTCTTGTAATGGCTACAGTACATGCATCTGCATTCGACTGTACATGTATCTTGCGCAGACTATGAAAACCTTTGTATGTAAATATCGAATAAGACCTTGTGCTGCATAGGTTGTACAGTAGGCATTTCCTTCAGCAAATGCACCCATAATCAATATTGGTTTAAATTTAAATCAATCTTGATATGGGACTGAAGACACGGACGCAGGCACGCACGCACGCATGCACACACACGCATGCACACACACACATGCACGCACGCTCGCACAAACACACTATTGTCTGTTAAGTAAGGGACAATGGACAACACGGCCTTCATTTAAACGAGTTTGCCGAATTAATATACAAGAGTGATATGGCCAAACAACTGGAGCTACTTCATAGGTGTGCAATTAACATAAAAATAATTGACATTCTAAACATTGTATCACACTAGTAAATTCAACCAAGCAGTGGCATATACGATACAATAAACACTGTGCACCACACACACACATACATACTGTACACACAAACACACACACACACGGAATTAAAGCAGCTATGTAAATGTGACTGCGGCTCAACAGCAGAGTTTTCAGGTCCTGATTCCATTAGCCTACTGCTGGAGGAGCGGCCGTGGAGCCAGTGCTGGGGTGAGGGAGGGAGCCAGTGCTGGGGTGAGGGAGGGAACGTGTTGGAGCCAGTGCTGGGGGGAGGGAGGGAACGTGTTGGAGCCAGTGCTGGGGTGAGGGAGGGAACGTACTGGAGCCAGCGCTGGGGTGAGGGAGGGAGGGAACGTGATGGAGCCAGTGCTGGGGTGAGGGAGGGAGGGAACGTGTTGGAGCCAGTGCTGGGGTGAGGGAGGGAGGGAACGTACTGTATTGGAGCCAGTGCTGGGGTGAGGGAGGGAGGGAACGTGTTGGAGCCAGTGCTGGGGTGAGGGAGGGAACGTATTGGAGCCAGTGCTGGGGTGAGGGAGGGAGGGAACGTATTGGAGCCAGTGCTGGGGTGAGGGAGGGAAAGTGTTGGAGCCAGTGCTGGGGTGAGGGAGGGAACGTGTTGGAGCCAGTGCTGGGGTGAGGGAGGGAGGGAACGTGTTGGAGCCAGTGCTGGGGTGTTGGAGGGAGGGAGCGTACTGGAGCCAGTGCTGGGGTGAGGGAGGGAGGGAACGTACTGGAGCCAGTGCTGGGGTGAGGGAGGGAGGGAACGTGTTGGAGCCAGTGCTGGGGTGAGGGAGGGAACGCAGGAACTGTGACCAGGTCGGGCAGGGAGAAAATATTTATTTCATTTTGATATTAAATCAATAGACATCGACTGGGAGGTGGCCAGAGGTGAAGAAGTGTGTATGTGTCTGTGCATGTGTGTGTGGTGTGTGTGTGTGTGCGTGTGTGTGTGCATGCGTACGTGTGCATGTGTGTGTGCGTTTGTGTGTGCATGTGCGTGTGTGCGTGTGCGTGTGTGTGTGTGCATGTGTACGTGTGCATGTGTGTGTGCGTTTGTGTGTGCGTGTGTGCGTGTGCGTGTGTGAATATGATTCCTCAGGCTTCAGAGCTTCACTACCAAATGGTGTGTGTGTGTAGGAAGGCTGCAGTGGAAAAAGACCATTCAGGAAACTGAAAGGAAAAAGTGAGAAATGCAAGCCTTGTAGAGAACAGAGGAGAACATGAGAGAGGGATAGAGAGAAAGATAGAAAGATAGAAGAACAGAGTGGAGAAAGAGCAGAGAGAGAGAGAGAGAGAGAGAGAGAAAGATGTTAGGGTGAGAAGGGGAGAAAGTAAGAAGGGAAGGGACAGTATCAGTCTGTGAGAGAAAGAGGGAGAGAGAGAGAGAGAGAGAGAGAGAGAGAGTCAGCTTGTATTTAAGAGAGAGAGGGAAGTGAGACCAGCATGGAGGAACGATGGAATGAAACAGAGTGAGAGAAGTAGAGAGGAGGATGTGTATGTGAGGTGGAGGGAGAAGAGGAACTGTAGAAATGGAAGGAGGGAGGAGAAAGAGAGGAGAGAGAGACAGCAGGGGGGAGAGAGAGAAGTGAGGGAGAAAGAGGAAGAGAGAGTGATCAAGAAAGGAAGGAGGGAGAGAGGAGAAGAGAGGAGAGAGGAGGGAGAATTCCTGCTTGCTGGAATCAATATGGAGAGGTGGAGCAGAGTCCAATCACCCAGCCCTGTGATGAGGGGGAACACCAGCCATGCAGGGCTAATACACTCTCTCCCTACCTCCTGTAGTACACACACACACACACACACACACACGCAAGTGCACACACACATGCAGGTGCACACACACACACACACACACACACACACACACACGCAGGTGCACGCACACACACACAAAGACATACATCACTCCAACTCACAAAAACGGGTTCGAGATCCGAACCCAAGCTGGCCAATTGTCAGGAAGCGACGCTATCTCCCCCAAGTGAAATAAATATGCCCCCCCCCCCCCCCCCCCCCACACACACACACACACCGTATGTACTGCACACACAACACTGTGTTAAGTCATATACACCACCAACACAATGTACCCCCCCAACACACACACACACACACACACACACTCTCTCTCTCTCTCTCTCTCCTCTGTTCATGGTGGCCATGTTTATCAGCACTTGAGTGTTCTACAGCCTCAATTAGCTCTGAACCAGCCCCTTAGATGGCACTCAGTCATCTCCTCTGACACTGGCTATTCTACAAACCATTAGGGAAGGTCTCTCACAGCCGATTACACACACACACACACACGCACGCACCCATGCGCACACACACACACACACACACACACACCACACACACACACACCTCCAGAGAGTGAGAGAGAAGAGAGTGCAAAGAGAATAGAGAGAATGAGGAAGACAGAGAGGATTCATGCTCATAATAACACCCCCCTCCCCCGCGCCTTCCGAACACACACACACACACAAACATACACACCATACATACCTACACATATTCATGAAGACACAAACACATCTTACCGTCATCTATGATGGTCACTACAACTCCACGTCCAGTGATATTCCTTTGCCAGACAGGCATGACGTTCAGGTCCAGGTGAGTGTGTGCGAACTGACCACGGTTAAACTGGAGAGGAAACACAAGACAAATAGGACCCAGGTCCAGATTTACTCTTTTGTTTGGGCTTTGTTACCTCCGCCAAGGAGGTTATGTTTTCATTGGGGCTTGTTTGTTTGTTTGCTTGTTTGACTGTCTGTCTGTCAGAAATGTTCAGGGAAGGTCTGAAAAGACCCAAGGAAGAAACGGTTAAAGTTTTTGTATCACCGTTCTGATCCAGGAGGCGGTTATGTTTTTGCTTGGCGGAGGTCTGCACTCTCCAAGTGCTTTTC
>NC_084999.1:6777482-6779982 GCF_963854185.1 Sardina pilchardus | reverse complement strand
TATAGTATATGTATATATATACTGTATGGGCAATCCTCCGCCATATGACCTAGAGGTGCGTGCATAAAATACATGCAAGGCAGTGGGCAAGCTCTGTCACAGACGGAGTAAAGGTGCATCAAAACAATACAAATCCATCATATAGTTGCGCCATGGCTGGGGCCCACTTTAAAGTATTACTATGTAGGAATTACCCATAGCAGCTATTGTGTTCAACATAACGGATGCCCATTTAGTGTCAGAAGGATACCCAATTAGTCTCTAAAACCAACGGGAAACGTTACCCGTGACAATTTCACACAGTAACAGGTGTTCTAGGCGTGCCTCGGCATGATCAGAAACTCCATTCTCTGTTTTTTAAGTCACTGTAGTATTGTTGAGTTTGAAGCTAGTATTATTTTAAGGCAAAATAACTAATATTAAATTGTGTTGCTTTAAGTGGGAGCAGAAACCAAAATATATGTATCTTTAGGTATAAGAGGACTACAGATGAAAATGAACTCTTTTGCTAACTCGGGCACATTTACATTTTGAGTGTAAACAAAGAATATCAATTGATGTGCATTGTCCCTTTTTAAAAAACAAATAAATAAACTGCAGAGGGTACAGCAGTGTAAACCCTGGCACTGCTAACCTGCCATTCTTCTCTCAGGATTGTTTAAAGAAGCAACCGTTCAACATCATCCACAAGTCCTCAAGAGCATGGTGTTGAGCCCAAGACTGTTTTATTGAGGGCCTGATTTAGAGGAATTACATGTTCAACAGGCTGTTCATCTGGTGGTGAATAAACATAATTGATGTTGCAAGTGCATGTTGAAAGGCAACTTGGTGAAAACCAACAGCTGTGAAAATCAGTCTTTGACTTCCAGTGGTTAATAAGTCAAATAATTTGAAATGCTGATAAGTTACAATGACTGTTTGTTTGCGAGGTTTTGACAGCTACTTGTTTTGATTGAGTTGTCAGGAAACTGTTGATTATGATCAGAAAACGCCTTCGCCTCCAACATTTGGCTCCATTCACCAAATTTGAGCGCACCTCAGGTGAACACTGAACTTACTGTAGGGTCACTGATTAAATTATTTAAAACAATAAAACAATAACAATTACAAAAAAACAATAAAAAAAATGTGAATCTTTTTAGGTAAAAACTTTGAAATTTAAGCCTTCCACTCAAAAGTTTGCCTCAAAATCTGAGCGTGCCTGAGCTGCATGTGGGCCAGATCCACGTCAGATCCGCACCAGACTCGGCCGGTGTTGTGCCAGCATCACGCCGGATCCGTGCCAGACTCAGCCGGTGTTGTGCCAGCATCGCACCAATGTTGTGCCGGTGATGTAGCCTAGAAATCTAGACGCCCTTAACGGCTAGCTCGGTAGTCTAACAACTTTCCGTTGACTTGGGGAGCTTGCCAGTTTCAACGAGGGGCCGGGCCGGGCCAATCACATCATGTATAGAGTCGGTATAGGCGGGCTTAACATAATGACAACTGACCCTGCGATCGGAAGTTGCGACCGTTAAGGATCCTGCTACTTGAAAACAAGAAGATGACTCGTTTAGCGCCATCCTATTGAGCCCTGACGCTGAGTTTCTAGACTCTACATCTTGATGTGGGTCCAGCTCGTTAGGCTACCGGTGACGCGCTAGTGTTGTGCTGGCATTGTGCCAGTGTTGTGCCGTGGGGAGGGCAGAGGAGATGCTGAGGGTTAACGGGTGCCCCTGCTGGAGCTTCAGATTTGGGCCAGGCCTGTTTCTGAGTGAGCCGGCCTGTCTGGAGGGGGTGGGAGGCAGAGCGGTCACTCTGTTCCTCTGCAGGGGGACACCGGAGCACAAAGACCGGCTTTGTTGGGCTATAGCTGTCTGCACCAGTTCAAAGGGATAAGCACTTCACCCTGGATAAGAGATGCACAAACACACACAGGGACAAACACACAAACACACACACACACACACACACACACACACACACACACACACACACACACACACACATGCATGTGCTTAGACACACACACACACACACACACACACACACACACACACACACACATACACACATGGGTGTACGCATGCACACGCACACACGCATACACACACACACACACACACACACACAGACACAGACACACATCCCAACCTCGTAACCTTGCCACACTCCTTTTCAAAGCCCTCAGAAATAGCTTGGGCGCACACACACACACACACACATGGGTGTACGCATGCGCGTGACGCACACACACACACACACACACACACACACACACACACACACACACACACACACACACACACACACACACACACACAAAAAATATATATTACATATACATATCTGCACAAGTAAATTAACACACACAAACACAGAGGCTCACAAATCGGTCCATTCACACATCTACCTATGTGCATGCTCACACACAAGCATAGACACATAAACACACAGACAAATTGGATAGTGTTAAAACACCTCAAGCTGATTACATTCCTAGAAGACCGACACACCCACT
>NC_084999.1:6764982-6767482 GCF_963854185.1 Sardina pilchardus | reverse complement strand
TCGGTTGTTTTCACATCTTTACATGCCCCCCCTCTCCCCATTTTAGGCTGGTCCATTTACGTATGCTGGCATGCCCCCCCCCCCCTTTCCACCTCCATCAGTCTAAAAAGGAAAGATGAGCCACAATAAAGGTGCAATAATTTAGCAATACAACCCCAGAGTAAAAAGCCCTACACACACACACACACACAGACACACAGACAGACACACACACACAGACACACACACACACACACGTTACGGGCTCCCTCATATTCTCTTCCTCTAATATCACTATAGCTGCTATTCTTCCTCTAACTCCCTTTCTTTCTGTCTCTCTCTGTGAATTGGATATATTTCCTTTCACACTCATCCCTACTCTCTCTCCTTCTCTCCCTCTCTCTCTCTCTCTCTCTTTCTCTCTCTCTCCCTCTCTGCGCCCCCTCTCCCCATCTCTGTGATATTAGCTGTTTACAGTGCTACAGCCAAACATACGCACAGCTTCTGGAAGCTTAATGACTTCAGCTTGCCCTAAGCCTCCCAAATGTCAGTGTGTGAGCCTGTGTGTGTGTGTGTGTGTGTGTGTGTGTGTACCTGAGTGTGTGTATGAGAGAGAGAGAGAGAGATTGAAGTTGGCATCCATCATGAACATGGAGAAGGTGATTCAGCAGGACCCTCCACCTTGACATCCTACGCAGACTCACTGAACAGCAACATTGCATAACATGCAGTATGGATAAGCACTACTGTACGCTTCTCACCAGCACACAGCTACATTCTTACACTCCACATGAAGGTACCGTCTGTGAGTCTGGATCACAACCAAAGAGCTAACTCACCAAACCCCTCACCAATTCTCCGTCCTTGCAGTGATTGGCTAGAACAATTTAGGCTTGTTCTGGGAAACCATTTATTTTCCCCTCTCTGTTTAACAATATTCTCATGGAATGGAGGGCTTGTATATTGTGAGGAGATATTCACTGAATGTGGTAAAATGTGTCTCAGGTTAGAAATGGCTTATGGTAGCTTTAAATGTACCTGCAATGTTGGAATAATTTAAATAGCTTCAATAAACCAGTCAGTTAATCCACAGGGCCTCTCCGAATCTTTATTCAACTGCTAAATTGTATAGCAATGCAGAATTCATATAACGTAAACATAATACTATCAGAATGCTCCCTCTATCACACTTTGACTAGTTCTTATAATGTCGGCACTCCTATCCTCCAGTAACAGTGTTGACAGATGCAGTAGTAATTGCTAGCTACAGTAAGCTCTCCTCTACACTGTACTGTAGCTCAGTGGTTCTCAAACTGTTGTACAGGTACCACTGGTGGTACGTGGACTTACTGTTCTGGTACTCTGGGAGTCCCCAAGATGTTTTATTTCATGAAGACAAAATAATCACTTCAAATTATACAAAAATATATATAATGAAAAATTGTTATATTAAAAACATTTTTTTTTATCTTTCTTGGAAAAAAAAAAAAAAAAAGCATAACAGTATGTACAATGTAAAATATATTCAAATTGGCCTACACTACTGTATTTTAATGCCGGTCATAACAGTGGTACTTGGAGAGTGAATTGTTCTCTGAGGTGGTACTCATTGTGAAAAGTTTGAGAACCGACTGCTGTAGCTTAAATGTTATTCTCTTGCTGCAAGTCGCTTTGGAATAAATCGTCTGCTAAATGAATAAATGTAAATGTAATATGACATAAAATTGGACAGAAACCACGGAACAGCTGATCTGCATGGTGGCCTCAGCTGCTGTTGGTGTGTACAGTACATCTGCTTGCACTTGCTGCACACAGTTCTCTCTACATCATAAACCTCTTTAGTCAAACAACCAACAAAGAATCAACCACTAGGAAATCAAATCAACCAGTCAATTTAGCAAATCAATAACCAGATATTAGCTAGGAAACCACAAACACTTTTGACCCTAGTTTGAGTAAAGCCAAACAACAAGCAAAATGTGTCATGGTATTAAAAGTATTCTTTTAGCTTTTTTTTTTTTTTTTTTTTTTTTTCATTTTTTGTTCATTGCCCATCTTGGCTTTGACATGACGGCCCCGTGTGTTTTGAATCGTAGCAGCTCGACCGGCGGAACAGAGAAACGGGGCAGAATAGTTGAGCGAGGTGTGACCAGCGCCAACATCACATGATCCGTTCTCACACGTAGGCACCTAATTAAAGCACCGTAAGCCTCTGCGGATGAGAAGCATCTGCTCAAACGAACACATGTTATTGTACCATTACAGCCGATGCTTGGCGAACACAGATATCCTCGTTTTTTTATAGGACACCTGAAAATGACTTGGATTGACGAGGAGCGGCCTGATGCTGCAGGTAACGGACACCCATCAATAGTGTTTACTGAGCGCTAGCGAGACAGCGCGCGCGGCTCGGCGGGTGTTTACACGCGCTCGTCTTGGCCGCGTGCCAGGTAGCGCGCTAATTGTGTTTGTCCCAAACACAGCTCCTGAGAAAGTGTTCCCTAACCCTATTACAGTATTG
>NC_084999.1:6752482-6754982 GCF_963854185.1 Sardina pilchardus | reverse complement strand
CACACACACACACACACACACACACACACACACACACACACAAAGATTAGTTGCGAAGAAGAATGCGCGACGACTCTAAATGACTTTTTGGGTGGAAATAAGTATCGGTACGCTTGAGTTGCTCCGACGTGACTAAAGCATTCCAAATCTCATTAGAAGCGCGGAGCACAAAGGATATGTACACTCACACACACACACACACACACACACACACACACACACACACACAAAGGAAATGTATTACTCTCCACCCGACTCCTGGTGTTAAACATCTGCCGCTGAATATTTTACCCAGCTCGCAATTCACACTCCGCGCGTCGCGCTAACGCTAACGCCGAGGGACGGAGCTTCATCGCCGCTCTCCAGCAGGAGGAAACGACGCCAATAAAACGTCTATTCAATATTGTGACAGACACAGAGACAACAGTGTGACAGATCAGACAGGCATCGTCCTCCTCCTCGTCACTAGCGCAGTCACAGATGGGCTCCTCACGCGGCCCACACCTGGCTCTGATCTGGCTCAGACGTGGTGCAGATTTGGTCTAAACATGCCTGGTCCATTCCACAGTTAGCTAGAGAGGTAGACTTCCAGCACAGGGAGGATGCAGCACTCCTGGGCTTTCACACCTTAGAGACGGACAGCGAGACAACAATGCTGCGGCACCATGCTGGACCCTGGACCTCAGAGGCATCGCAGCAGCTTCAGCCACACGGACCTGCTTAGCAAGTGTGTGGAAGATACACACACACACACACACACACACACACACACACACACAGAGACACACACACACACACACACACACACACACACACACACACACACACACACACACACACACACACACACACACACACACACACACAGAGAAGCACATAGACACACATCGTTTTGGCACCTCCCGACATGTCTATAAGGTGCTGGCAGGAGATGCCCCTGCTGTCAGTCTTGACAGCTGACAAGAGAGAGAGAGAGAGAGAGAGGGAGAGAGGGAGAGAGAGAGATGGAGAGAGAGAGAAAGAGAGGGAGAGAGGGAGGGAGAGAAATACAGACATGGAGGGATAGAATAAAAAACAGAGTGGGAGCATGATGGTGAGGAAGAGAAATGGGGGGAGAGAGAGAGAAACATAAAACAAACAGAGACATCAAACACTCCAGACTCGGGGAGAAGCATTTGGAGCTGTGAAGAGGAGTGGTGAGGATGAGCACACACACACACACACACACACACACAGAGCAGATGTTGTGTACTCTTACTCCACTGCGGGAGTTAGGAGTGTGTCTTTTTCTGTCTCTGTGATGGAGGAGTGTGCAGAACATCGACACCCTCAGGGCTGGTGGAAACACTCGGGAATATGATCATCCTCACACACACACACACACACACACACACACACACACACACAGACACACACACACACACACACACACACACACACACACACACACACACACACACACACACACACACACACACACACATACATACACACATACTCACACATCTATACACTACACACACAACCACACTGTCACAAACACAAAACACACACACTTACACATACAGTATTGACGCACACACACTCACTGTGAGAGTGTCAGCAGAGATGTGACTTGTGTGTTAATGTCTGGCAGCGGTGTGGCCAGGAGGGGAGATGCTGCTGTGAGCTGGGAAAAGAGAGAGCTGATGTGCTGTGGAGGAGGAGAGGAGGAGAGGAGAGGAGGAGTGGAGGAGTGGAGAGGAGAGGTGGAGAGGAGAGGAGGAGAGGAGAGATGGGGGGAAGAGGAGAGGAGGAGTGGAGAGATGGAGGGAAGAGGAGAGGAGGAGAGGAGAGATGGGGGGAAGAGGAGTGGAGAGATGGGGGGAAGAGGTGGAGAGGAGAGGAGGAGTGGAGAGATGGAGGGAAGAGGAGAGGAGAGGAGGAGTGGAGAGATAGAGAGAAGAGGAGAGGAGGAGTGAAGAGATAGAGAGAAGAGGAGAGGAGGAGTGGAGAGATGGAGGCCAGAGGAGAGGAGGAGTGGAGATGGGGGGAAGAGGAGAGGAGGAGTGGAGAGATGGCAGGAAGAGGAGAGGAGGAGTGGAGAGATAGAGAGAAGAGGAGAGGAGGAGTGGATAGAGAGAAGAGGAGAGGAGGAGTGGAGAGATGGAGGCCAGAGGAGAGGAGGAGTGGAGGAGAGTGTGACGGGGCGAGTCGCCACCGTCACGGCAGTGAGGCGCTGCTTACTACGAAACATTTAAATATGCTTTGACTTGAACGTGTTTGTTGAATGTGTGTGATAACTCTGTGTTTAAGTTGATGATCTACTTGATTATGCCTACTGTATGCCAAGTTCAGAAGAATGTTCTAATGTAGATGTGTAGACTCTGTGTTGGCTGTATGAGCTTTGTATTGGTCTTTGGGTATTCTGAAACACCCCTGGGCAGTTATGCCTTGGTATGATCCAATTACAGGGGTGAAATCAGGCCCTATTTAAACCCCATGCCTGTAGTTGCTGGGG
>NC_084999.1:6747482-6749982 GCF_963854185.1 Sardina pilchardus | reverse complement strand
ATCATTCCACCCCTCTCCATCTCCACCTCCATTTTCTACACCCCCACCTCCATCTCCTCCTCCTCCTCCTCCGCCGCCACCTCCATCTCCTCCACCTCCTCCTCCTCCTCCCCCATCTCCACATCCACCTCCTCCACCATCTCCTCCTCCACCTCCTCCTCCTCCACTACCACCTCCTCCTCCACCTCCTCCTTCTCCTCCTCCTCCGCCTCTGCCTGCTGCTGCCGTTTCCTCTACACCTCCTATATATACACACACCACCATCCTGGATCTATTTCAGGACAGCCTGAACTCTGTGTGTGTGTGTGTGTGTGTGTGTGTGTGTGTGTGTGTGTGTGTGTGTGTGTGTGTGTGAGTGTGTGTGAGCGTGTGTGTGTGTCTGCACATATGTGTGTGCCTGCACGAGTGTGTGTGTGTGTGTGTGTGAGTGAGAGAGAGAGAGAGAGTGTGTATGTGTTGTGTAACCAGAAGCTGACCTTTTTTATTTTCTCTGCAATTCTCTCCACCTCTGTCTCAGCACACACTGAAATCCTCTCCCCTTGTACGTGGGTGTCCGTGTGTGTGTGTGTGTGTATACAGTATGTGTGTTTGTGTGTCAGAAGCAGCTTCACTCACACACCTGACGGTGAGGTTTGGGCTGCTTTTTTCAGGCTGAATTGGTCTGGCTTGATTAAAGGTGCTAAGTAGAGGGTTTTTTTAAAGAGAAAACTTTTAAAAATGACTTGAAGCGTCAACAGAATGCGAAGAAACATGTCAAACATGTCTTTTGTCAAAGATGCCTCCACTCTGTGTTGCCGAGATACCTATTGAAGTTAGCATGCAAACCAACTAGCACTGGTACAGCGCTCTTGTAATACCACTTCCTGCCATGTGTGGCACTGTATTAAACACAATGCAAGGACGTAGAAGATTGGCATGTGGCATGTGGCTGTGTTCAAAGGCAACTCAAAGCCTACAGAACTCCACATGGCACCTCTCCGCAGGTATTGCGTAAGGCACCTGTACCTGTCTACCTCTACAGCCTTCCTCTAGTTCTGTCGTCTAGTTCTTATCCCAGTGTGTCCCACACACACAAACACAGACAGACATATGCACACAAACACACACACACACACACACACACACACACACACACACACACACACACACACACACACACACACACACACACACACACACACACACACACACAAAAGTCCATTTAGGTTTAATCTTTATCTCTGTCACCTGATGTGTCCATCAATACATGACTGCTGGGTCCAGAGAGGGGGTGGGTCAAAGCCCCCCCCCCGACCACCCCCCCACCTCACACCCCCTCCAATCCAACAAAATGAGACCCACCGAGGGCAGTACTGGGGCTAAGTGGTGTTAGGCCAGTTCCACTGCTAAGCCCTCTCTGAGTGAAAGGACAGTATTTTCTGTCCCCTGGAGAAAGGGATTTCAGGCCTGACTAGTGGCGGTGTCAGGACGGATGCCATGTGTCAGAGATAACGAGAGGGTATCCACTGTAACTCTCTCCACTCATCATCCTCGCCTGGCTGGGGGGACACATCGAGCTCCCTGAGTCCGAGCCCATCAGTCCATCAGATGTCAGCTTCCTTTCGTTGTTTTCGGGTCTACGCACCCACACACCCCACTCGTTTACATGCCGGCCGCTTGTCACAATTTTTATTGTTCACACACCAACATTTTGACACGCATATCAAAAACGAAACTCCAGTGACAATTTCCAGAAAGTCTACCTGGCAACAGCCGTATTTTCTTGTCCCACATTCTGCAAAAAAACACCAGAGACAGTTGCTCCGACAGTGTAAACAATATCCAACTTGTTCCCACAGTAAACAATGATCGATACACTCTTGTTCAAAAAGACGAGACGAGACCACAAACCTCAATGCAAACCTGTTGTGGTCTGTTTTTTCTTTTTTCAATTATTTTGCATCAGTGTTGCATATAAACAACCAACAAATAGCACAGTCACAACAATATTGTTACATTTCTGTGTATTTTAGCAGGCTCTACCAATCATAACAAAAAGCAAAAGGCCTCAATTTAGGACACCATAACTCTAGCACATTTGTAGAGCCCTGTTCTCTGTAGATCTTGTCTTATTTATATCATTATCACAAGATTAGAAAACCTTATTGTCCAGAGACACCGACATAATTTATTTGATATCTAGATATGACAATATCTAGAATAAGACAGCGAGAAAACCCTATCCACGTTCCAATCCACGTTCCAATCCAGTTTAGGGTTGACCAGCCTAAATAGCCAAAAAAAAGATGCCTTGGAAGACACAATATGGCTCAAATAAAAAAGGCCTTGCTGAACCTATGATTGTTTTCCTAAAAGTAAAAGCACGATAGGCTATACATGAGGTCTAGACCTACGCAAAGCCAACCAAACAGAAGTCTTTTTCAAATATGTTGCATATTCAAAAACGTTTGATGCAGATATTACATATTATATACGATTTCAGCTGCCCTCAGACCTCAAG
>NC_084999.1:6722482-6742482 GCF_963854185.1 Sardina pilchardus | reverse complement strand
TCCTTCCTTTTTGGTGGGGGTGGCATCATGTTAGCTGACATGCCGGAAAGGCAAGGATTTGTGTGTGAGTGTGTCTCTGTGTGTGTGTGTGTGTGTGTGTGTGTGTGTGTGTGTGTGTGTGTGTGTGGGTCTGTGTGTGAGCGTGTGTGTGTGTGTGTGTGTGTGTGTGTGTGTGTGTGTGTGTGTGTGTGTGTGTGTGTGTGTGTGTGCGTGCAGGGTGGGGGGGGGGCAGGAGAGGCAGCAGAAGTCACTCTAGAACAGGCAGCAGGCAGATCAGCGGGTGGGATTCACCCTTCAGTAAACTGCTGATAAAGGTCAAACCGATGCATTATTCACAAAGAGAGCCAGAGCCAAGGCCAAGATGGGCTTACATCCTCGGGGCAAGTGTTTTAAGAGCTTCAGCAGAGGGATTCCTACAGTGCAGTCCTGTCCAATTTTATTCAGCAGAGAAACACTGTTTTACATAAACTCTCTACAGCACCCTGGGTATTTACTGAAGATTTCTGCTCACTGTTTACATCACAAGTCTCTCACAAGATCATGCTTTTACAAAATGCATAAAAGGGCGCAGTGTTTAAACAACAATCACGCACAGTAAGCAAGAATGGTAGCCTAACGTTTTGGCGTGATAGCAAAAGGCAACAGATAGCCCAAAGAGAGGAACACTCAAAAAACTGGATAAAAATGACCTTGATATTAACTATACTTTTCATAAAGTTTTGATAATGTCAGGGTTATATGGCTGAGCGCACAAGTGCGCATGTCTTCGGTGGTCTTTGATCTGATATGAAATATTCAGAAACGCCGCCACTGTAATTTGATGAAAGCTAGATATCCTCAGATGGAAATGGAAGTCAGCACTTTCACATTTCTGTCTATAAAAGACTCTGAGTAAACGGATTTAAAGAATGAAAATTGGGGGTCTATAGGTGGAAGTAATAAAGGCCGTTTAAAATATGCGCTGACCCGTGAGATGAACCGCAGTCCGTGCTGCTTGGCCAGGGCTCGTACGGCTTGGATGCCTCCCTCCATCTCCAACGCGTAGAACACGTGGGCTTCGGTGCCGCCCTGCCCTCCTGTGGTCACATGGCGCCACTGCAGCATCCAGAGCAGCGTCAAAACAGCTGGTGGTTCCATGCCGAGCCTTGAACACAACAATAACAGAGTGATGAGTGCGATGGGCAAGCGTATCCAGAGATTCTTGCAATAAGGCGTTTAACCCTGAAACTGACAGAACAATCTACCGTTTTAAACGGACATATCTAAGTCTGACAATCTTGAAAAGGTTATCCTTTTTCTTAAAAGATTAAAATAGATCAATATGCAAGTCATGTATTAACGATCCCATTGGCCTAGACTCACAGATGACCTTCCCAGCATTCAGTAGTTGGAACTGTGTTGTTAAGTCAACTATACTCAAAGAGAATGTATTTGCTTGTAATTCAAAGGGTGTGTTTATGTAAATACTTTTAATATAGCACACAAATGAGTCCCTTACCCGCATTTTACAGTTTCTTATGATTACTGTGCATTTAACAAGTCCTAAAATGTCAAACATTCATTAGTCAATACCAGGTCTACCAGTCACATGTTAAACATTTGTAGTTTTACAAGTTAGAGCTATTCAAAGAATTATTCTTGAATTTCCCCTTGGGGATCAATGAAGTATCTATCTATCTATCTATCTATCTAAAGAGATTAAGGGTACAATGGTGAGGTGTTATTTTCTGTGTATGTAGTGGAGAGATATGCAATACTCAGGTCCAGTTGTACTCCATGCATATTTCATGCAAATATCATTATAATAATCAGTGTCCTCATCAATTCACTAGAACAGTGGACAGTAGGCTCATCAGCAATAAGACATGACAGTTTAGTTTGCCATACTACAGCCAAGGATATGTGCCACAAGGGTGATTTTTTGTTGATTTTGCATGTAGCGTATTGCAACAAAAAAATAAGAAAATTATGATAATCTAAACCCAAGTCTGTATTTCTTTCTCTTACTTTTCAAATAAAATGTTACTTTTCAAATGTCCTGTGTTTCTTTACTTATCAAAAGTCATCCTTTATCCATCCGGGAAAGTATTTGTCCATTTTTAGTGATTGGAAAATCCCCCCCACTCCCTAATATCTCACACAAACAAACCCCACACTCAACCTCAAAAGAGAGCCTGACATATTTAACCTGACACACAGAAACAGCAACACTCCTCCTGTCTACCTCCCGCCTTGCTCTCCTTCCCCATCTGAAAGTTAGTCCCCCTGACATTAGCACTGACTCGGTCACTAGTCACCTGTGGTCACTCATCAGTCGTCACCTTGGTAAGCTCAGACAGACGTACGGAGGAGGGAAGAGCGTTCTGTTCGCTTCACCTCCCGGACTCTCTCCTCTGCCTGCTCTCTCTCCCACTCAGGTTCTGGTCAGTCGGTCCCACTCTCACACAGCTCGCCCGGCCGCAACCCTCTCCCTCTCGCTCTGCTCCCACACACTCTCCTCTCGCACAGCTCGCGCCGCTGTGTAGCGTCCCGTAACGCCATGCAAATGACGGCCTCTGACTCGACTCGACTCGGCATCACAGGGCACCTGCATTTAGCGCTATCAGCATGCAAAGCGCCAGGGCTGCTTATCTAACCTCTGTGCAGGGAAGATCTAACTCCAGGCTCTCCCAATGTGATCCACCTGCCTGCCTCCCACTCATAAGCCGACATATGGCCATAACAAGGGCTTTGGATGGCCACAGCACATGCCACAACGGACGGGCTGAATAGTTCTAGTTCCATGTGGAGTAGCCTATCACAAGCGCACACTAAAAGACATAATTACACTGTGGAATAACTATTTGGATACTATAACTGATACATTTAGCAGGTTTAAAATGTAACATGGCAGATTGCAACCAAACTGAGTGCAGAGGCATGTCTCAACACCAATATGTGGTTCTTACACTGTTTAAACAAACAAGAAAACATATTCAACAGAAAAATCCTTATGTTGGAACTTGGTAGGCCTACATTGGCAAAAAGACACAAAACAAGTTCTGTATTAATCTGAATCTGTATTAACACAGTCATAACCAAAACAAAAAAAAAACTCACAGTCACCCACAATTCCCTGCAATTACACGCAGTCTATCAACAGAGCCCAATTCCTGACACTTAACCTAATTCACACAAAATTCTGGAATGTTCTACCGGCCCCCTCCCCTTAGTTGCCACCCACTCAGAACTTAGTCAGAGAGAAACAGAGAGAGAGAGACGGAGAGAGAGACAGAGAGAGAGAGAGTGAGAGAGAGAGAGAGAGAGAGAGAGTCCTAGTTGCCTCACAGAGATGTGTGCCAGTGTGTTAGTGAGCCCCAGGGCGGCACAAGGAGAGAGGCCAGATGATTTGTTCCGCAGGAACAGCAAACGTGAACGAGGCCCCGGGCCCTCCGGGGACGCTGATAAAGCACCTGGACATTTTTATAGACAAACTACTTATTTCTGTCCTCATATCGCCTCAGAAAAGACTGATAACTTTATATTCCTCCGAGGCACTGCGGTGAAAAAAGCGTCCAGGGGAAAGGCCTTTCAAGACTTTAATTGATCAGACTGAAGCCCTGAGCCCGTCCTCAGATAAAAGAGGGACTTGAACGATTTTTCGCACAATGGGGAAATCTTTCTTTGGGGCTGCGGCCCAATAAAGAGTAAAAATGTAACTCATTATGGAGATTCATTGCGTAGCGTTAACACTGGGTTACTATTTAAAAGACAGTCATTAGAGGCATTTCTATCAGTCCACAGAGGTCAGACACATAGGGTCAAACAGTGTAGCTGGCTTGTCAGAGGACTTTGTGCAGACCATCTCTCATTCATCCAAAATATGGACTGGAGTAGGGTAGATAGCCTATTATTACATGTATTTTGCGTTTCATATTATACAGTTGCCTGAGCAAAATGAATAGACTGTATTAACATTAGCAGAGAATTAGAAAGTCCCATAGTGAATTTTATGGAGCGGGATGGTGGATATAGTGTAGTGCACATTTATTCCCCAATCAATAGGCTACACCTGATCCTGTTGACTTTGGCAAAAAAAAAAAAGGCTACTAATTTGAGTTTGTGTCACATGGACTGCACTCTGACCTAGTCTAACCAAAGATAATTAAGGGCGGAGCAAGATACTTCATGAGAAGACACTTCCTGGAACCCGAATCGCAAGAGGGGGGGTCAAAATCCCCCTTTATGCAGAGCAGAGGCAGCAACTGTTCCATTGAAGTCTATGGACATAGATCAGAATTTCAACTATATGCTAAAATCTCCATTCTCTAGAGTTAGGAATGTGAATTTTGGGCACGGTTTCATGACCCTCAACCCCTTCTGACCACTTCAGGTACCTTTTTAGCATTTTTGAGCATTCCCGTCTGGAGAAAATCAACTTTATATCAGGTGTGCCCCTCTTGTTTATTCTGCTTATTGGCCGGTTGCTACGTACGCTCTACCTTGACAACACATTGGCCAGCCAGCTGAACCAAATCCTGATTTGTGCTAACGACGATCAGATGGCGCTGGGGTAACTTAATGAGAGCAGCGACATATTTCCATTATTCCATTGATGTTTTTATTCAATTCCTTGAAATGTATGCTTTGTGTGTGTTACTTCCATATTAGAACTAATAAATGTAGAGGGCTTGAAAGAGCAGCAAGATTATTTTGGAACATCATCAAGCATTGATAATCGAGTGCTTGATTTTGTACACCTGTGGAAAGGGACCTGATGAAACCCATGAATACGTCTGACACGCAATGACGCGCCTCTTTATACAGAGGAAGTGATCCCCGTTTTGCGCCCATAGACATGAACTACGACGACGTATCTTGCTACGCCTTAAGGATCTTTGGTCTAACCTAAGAGCAGCTACCCCACACTCATACACCCACCTTCTTAACTACCATATTACATGTCATGTCCGTGTACATGCTGATTAGGCTGTTGTCTCATTCACAACCTAAGTAGGCTAGCCTACGGATATTATTCAGGATCTGAGCCATAACCTCGGATGCAGAAATAACGTTGGCTTTAAGACAATAGTCTACACGTCAAAATGAATGCAATCAACATAATGTTAATTCATTAATTTTGGACGATTACCTGTAGTGTTTCTTTCGATTACTCTAAAAATGCCGTTACTGAATATCTGCAAACAAGTTCAAATAGCCATTGTTGAATGCTGAACTTCGACTACAGTTCAATCGAACTCAAACTCGCATGTCGTAGGCTATGAAGTGTAGAGGGTGGGATTGAGGATGAGATGTGCAGTGTTGATCCCACCCCTCTTCCACAAAAACAAAGGTTAGGCTCGTATTAGAAATCGCTGTGAACACATCGCCTTACCTTAATTTCGACATTTCAGTGATGATTTGCCGGTGGCATTGGTTGCTTCGGGGAAATGTTGCGTTTCAACGGCTGACGCCATCCTAAACACATTCTAGCAAAAAGATTTTAGCACTCATCAGCATACGGCTTTATAGACCAGACACTAACGTTAAATGTCGTGAAATTCCACTGCTGTTAGTGCGTTCCTCTCCGATAAAAACACACATTTGACCCTATAACAAAATACCAAATTGTCATGTATGACCGCAGCAAAACAGTCTACAGCCGTGGCTGGACGCGTCTCTTCGTTTCCACAGATATTCTGGAAAAAGCGGGGAAGATGCTTTTGAATGCATGCATAGTGTGATGGCGAGAGGCAGCCGGTGCAGACAGATCTGCATATGGAAATCAGGGTTAGCCTGGGTCCAATTTTATTTAACTGCGATGTACTGGTTTTTAATTAGATCGGGATAGCCAGAGCGAAGGATGAGGAGACGTGATTACCATACACTTAATTTTCAACTGTAGCTCTCTGACTGTAGCCTATCAGGCGACCAATCCGTGAAAGAAAGTGACTGCTGTTCACAATAATCGCCATCGCCAAATTAGCAGCCTGTACTGTATCATAAACCACAAAGTGTCACTTTGTCACAGAACCTACCTATGATCCTTAGCGACAACAACCAGTAGCCTATCCAACCGCAGACCAAATGGAAAAAGATTTTCCATATAGATTTAATTATTCTTGATGAGCAGACGTATGATTTATTCTAAATGCGTTCACTGAGTCAAGATACAGTGTTAAAGTGTAAACACGCCTCTCTGCAGAACTTCTGGCCAATCACAGATCTATACTAGTTAAATGTCATAGTACTACGCATGCGCTGTATCGTGAAGCAGTCGCGCGGGAGAAACGGAAACAAATGAAAGGAAGTATCAACAGTGGCCAGGCATGTAAGTTAAGGTTGTTCTTCATGTAATATACTAAATGTATGTGCATATTTCAATATTAGAAGATGACATTGAAGAACTACACTTATACTAATGTCACTGCGACTGTGTTCTGGTCGTCTTTGACTCCGTAGTTTGTAGTGAACTCATTCCTGTGGCAAATGTTACCCAAATTAGCTCAACGTTACAGTGTGTTGTTAGCAAATTAGCTTAATGTTACAGCTAGCAGCTATCTTAGTTCTTCTAATCTACATATTGGCTTCCTGTAGATAGAAATAACATTGCTTGTACGGAAATGTTCCTTTGTGTGCACTGCACGGTCTGATCACAAGTCAGTAACCACAAGTTAATACTGTGCTTTGCAGTCCCACTTGTCACTGAAATGGAAGATGACTTCAGTGAATCCCTGACACCGCCTGTGTCGCCTTTTGCCGGAGAGAGCCTCTATGCTCCAGTCCACGACCAGCCTCCATGCTTTACCTGTGCGTCAGCGTTAGATCTGAGCCGAGACGAAACAAAAACACTTTCCTCAGAGGGATACGTCAGTCGGGGAGCCCTAAAGAGGTATCGCACGCCTGTCTAGTGCTACGGTATTACTCAAAACTATACCACACCATAAACGTATGTTCGGTGCATCCTCTTTTATTTAATCTTGTAATTATTTTTTTTATCGCCTTCCTCAGACTACTCCTGAAACTCGATCCTGCTCCGGGGGACTTTGAGACAGACACTATTGACATATTTGGTTTCTCTTGGGTGACAGAAACAGCTCTGGTGGAATCGACTAAACTACTATTTGGCTTATTTAGGTAATAGTAGCTCACTTTCATATGGTTATTTAGATTTTGTCATCTGATTATTTGTAAAATACAGATAATCTCTTTATCTCTCTCTCTCTCTCTCTCCCTCCTTTCAGGCAGAAAATTCTTAAAGTGGAAAGCCTGGTACAGTCCAGTTCCCATGACTTTGGTGAGCATTTTTCATTGGCAAACTGTTAAACGTGTCACAATTTTGCTGTACATGCTGTAGTTATCTACAGTACATATTATTAGGTCACAACAGTCTGTTGCGTGTTGCTGTTTTTAAATAGCATGATTGTCATGGTCTGATGGTCATGTTGCTGTTTTACTAACTAGTCGTGCCTTGTCTGTCATACCTTGTCTCACCGTTATATTGTAGGCCAAGCCAGTGGTCTACATTATGAAGCAGAGGACATCAGACAGCAGTGTGTCCTGTTCCTTCAGTATGTGAAGGTATTCATAAGCAGGTAAACCACCTATTACCAACTTTACTGTATCCTATTTCAGTGTTAGCAAGCAGGTAGTGCTGTGCAATGAGTTAACATCTCTCCTGACACCTGACAGAGATGTGTTGGCATCAGATGCTGCACCCATGTGTTTTAGCCTCCTTGCTAGAATGCCTGCCTGCCAATCTAAAGTGCTGTAAGCACTCAGACCGGGCTCGGTCAGCACAATACTGGTTACACTATCACTGCATACATCTCTCTATGGAATGTATGTCTACCGTAAGACATAGCTCAGTGCTACACTCTGGAGGCATGTTTATGAGCCCCTGTGTTCATACCCCCAGAGTGTAGCACTGTAGCTGCCTGGCTCCAGTAGCTGTTGGCTGCAGCAGCCTGAGCTAGGTAGACAGAGACCTGATTGTTAGAACAGAGACCTATGTGGAAAAAACGCCAGAATTCTCCTTTGAAACCCGGGAGACAGGTGAGATATTGTCATGTTTTATGTATTTTGCATGTGTTCCCTGCAGATTCCTGGATGCCCCGCGGGGCCTTGATGAGGGACCGCTTCACCCATATGAAGAGCTAGAGGCTCAGCTTCCCTCCTCATTGGTTGAGGAGCTGTTTGGAATCACACTCTTGATTGGCCGTCTCAAAGACCTCCCAGCCAATGTCCAAAGTGCCTTCACCATACAACACCATGGCAAGGTACTGCACCACAGTACTTCACATATAGTATGAGAGAGAGACTGAGATGTTGTATGTGTGAAAGTGGAGAGAGTGACAAAGATGGAGTGATGCGGAGAGGGTAGGTGCACTTAGAGGAGAAATCCGGCGAGTATTCATACAGATCTCCGTTTCTCCAGGGGTACTGTGACTGTCAGTACGAAAACAATCGGTTTTACCTAGCTCGAGTTTTGTTTTCGAAATACAAAAACAAACGTTTTTACCTAGCTCGAGTTGCTACAGCCAGCAGCTAGCAGCCAGTAGCCAACAGAGCCAGGCAGCTACAGTGGCACAGTCTGTGGGCATGTACATGGGGGCTCATGGATATTCCCCCAGAGTGTGATGTGTAGTGTAGTGTAGTGCTGAAGCTGCCTTGCCAGTTTTGTTTTTTCATATCGATAGTACTCATTGACCTCGAGAAATGGAGATCTATGTGAAAACTCGCCACATTTCTCCTTTAAGGGGTTGATGTGAGTAAGGATCGAGATGGCAAAGGAAGGAGAAGGAGACCCTACTGACCTGTGTGTGTGTGTGTGTGTGTGTGTGTGTATATGTGTATGTGTGTCTGCTCCACAGCTGTTTCCTCCATCCTGGCACCTGTTGCACCTCCACCTGGACGTCCACTGGTGTGTGCTGGAGATCCTGCACCTGCTGGGCCAGAGGACGATGGGTAAGCAGGAGCCATGACATGATATAAGATCAAACCACTTCATCAGCTATAGCCATGTTAATACAGAAGAACAGGGAGAATAGAATGGAATGCAATGGAATGGAAACTTTAAAGAGGAACTATGCAGGATTGGCGATTTCATCTCTGATTCGGTTTCGTTTTTCATTTTCGCTCGTTTTATGCTTGCATATTTCTCTGCAGAGCTTCCCCGACAGCTTTAGCGTGTATATTTATACATATATAGGCTATATACAAATATATAAATAGCAAGCGTGGCTCTTGTTCCTTACGCGTCTCTGACTTCCAGATGTAAACAAGGAGCGATCGTCTACTGCAGAAACTGCAAGGTTGCAACAGCGGATAGGGACACTGGGGGCGGGAGGAAATATTACTGTTTTCGATGAAACTGGTCAGTCAAGCAAAACAACGATTTCTGAGCGATTTAATGACTATGAAAAAGTTGCATAGGGTCTTTTTAATAGCCAGTTGCAAATCTTCAGGAGGTCAGGAGGAGTCTAATTGCTGAAGGGTAGAAGCTGTTGTTGAAGCGTGTCTACAGTGTCTTCATTTTACTCCTTTTACTACATTTTTCATATTACTATGGCATCAACCCACTGGCAAGACCGATGTTTGTTGTTGGTGTGGAAGTGCTCTGCCCTGTTATGTTATGTGGCTGCCTGATAGTGTTTTGTGTTCCTGAGCAGGTCAGGTTGTGTATGCGCACCAGTTTGTGAACCTGCCCGGGGAGAACCTCACCAACGTCAGCCTCTTTGAGGAGCACCTCAATGGCCTGCTCTGCGATCTCATCGGCCTGGCCCTGAACAAATACAGCAAGGTGTGTGTGTGTGTGTGTGTGTGTGTGTGTGTGTGTGTGTGTGTGTGTGTGTGTGTGTGTGTGTGTGTGTGTGTGTGTGTGTGTGTGTGTGTGTGTGTGTGTGTGTGTGTGTGTGTGTGTGTGTGTGTGTGTGTGTGTGTGTGTGTGTGTGTGTGTGTGCGGGTGTGTCCACATGAACATGATATTTATGCCTAAACTGCAATTAGTCTGAAGACTCCGGGTGTTTGTGTGTGCATACCTATTGATATCAGTGTTGTATTAATTAAATTAAATTTAACGAATTGTATTTGTTTTGCCTTTGCTATTGCATGTTCTGTATTCGCTTGTGATTATTATAGTTTTGAGGACATGTTGACGTTATGTTGATGTTGACTATGTGTTCTTGTGTTCTTCCTGGTTGGTGATGGGTCATGTGGTGTAGGTGAGGCCCACGGAGGCGCTGTCCAGTCACCACTACCACTGCCTCTGCACTAAAGAGCTCTGGGTCCTCCTCATCCACCTGCTAGAGCACAGGAGCAAGACAACACACACTCCTGTGAGTTAGGAAGCGCACACACACACTCACACACTCACACACACACACACACACACACACTCATTGCCCTTGTGCGCAAACATACATGTACTCACAAATGCAATACCAAGGCATGTTTAGACTGTGTATGCAACTTTGTAAATTATACCTGTCCTGTCTCTTTGTTCTGATATTGTTGTCTTTCTTACCTTATCTCTCTCCTTGGTCAGTCGTTCTGGGGCTACGTGACTCCGCTTCTGCAGAGTCTCCTGAAGGGGGCGCCAGCAGGGGAGCAGCGGCTTCCCAGCACCTGCAAAGACCCACTGGGCTTCACCTGGTGGCTGGTCACACACCTGGCTCAGGTGGGCCAGTACAGCAGAAACGGCTCACTTCATACCGAGGTATGCCACCCAACCCGACTCTGGGGGGAGGGGTAGTAATGTTGGTAATATATAGGTGTAATTGAGTGCCTGTCACTTAAAGATGTTAGTTAGGGAACCTTTGCAATTTTCACAGTTAAAAGGCTGCTGATATATTTGTGACAAACACTTTTGAGTCTTGGAAAACTTGCTTATTCAATCAAAGTAAACTGAACAATCATACTGCAAGTCCCATGCAGGGAAGCTAATGAAGGGACAGAATTTGTTTATTTATGCTATTGAAGATGTATCGTCACAAATGTTGCGTGACTGAACCGATCCATCATGGAGCTGGTTTGGCACTTCAGCACTAGACAGTATGGCTTACAAATTACAAATTATGATGTTGTAAGGGAATGATTGATAGGACCCCAGGAAGAATAGCTGGTTTGACCAGGCTAATTGGGATCCCAAATAAAGCCAAAAATAAAACCAAATGGCTTGAGCTGTGCTTGAAAACAATGTGGTTGAAGGTATATCTGGCCCTGTGGATCACCTGTTGATGTGACACACTGGTCTCTGCGGTAATGTCTATTACCTTATCTATAGTATTCTACTGCTCCTTTAGTCATGTTGATTGTTGATTTGCTTTTTAATTTTCCTGTTTACATTGTTTACATTGTACTGTATGTTGTGTGTGGTGTCTTAATCTGCTGGGACCTTGAATTTCCCCTTGGGGATCAATAAAGTGTCTATCTATCTATCTATCTATCTATCTATCTATCTATCTGTCTTCCAGAAACAGCTCCAACTTGAGCACAACTGGAGTTTTGTGTGTGAGCTGCTGAAGTCAACCTGTGATCCAAAGGTAGGATTGCCCTTCTTTTTCCTCCTTAAAGGAGACATCCTTCTTATTCCTCCTTAAAGGAGACTTCCAGCGATTTTTCACATAGATTTCCGTTTCTCGAAGTCACTGTGTTCTGTCGGTACGAAAAAGAAAACAAAAAAAAACAATCAGTTTTACCTAGTTTGAGTTGTGTTCAGCAGTTCTTGAAACACTATCCTCATTAGTGTATCAAGGTGCCGCCCACGATTCCCAAACACTTTTCAGCAAAAACTTCAGCTGATAGTTCAATAATGTTGTTTGTACACCATCCTGGCCCTGTAAATGGAACGATAGTGGCTTGAGGTGGATAAGCTCAAATTGTGTGTGTGTGTGTGTGTGTGTGTGTGTGTGTGTGTGTGTGTGTGTGTGTGTGTGTGTGTGTGTGTGTGTGTGTGTGTGTGTGTGTGTGTGTGTGTGTGTGTGTGTGTGTGTGTGTGTGTGTGTGTGTGTGTGTGTGTGTGTGTGTGTGTGTGTGTGTGTGTGTGTGTGTGTGTGTGTGTGTGTGTGTGTGTGTGTGTGTGTGTGTGTGTGTGTGTGTGTGTGTGTGTGTGTGTGTGTGTGTGTGTGTGTTGTAGGGGAGCGTTCAGGAGGAACAGATCCGGATGCACGTGCATTGCTGCCTGAGTTTAACCATGCTGTGGGAGCCCAACACCAGTGCAGTGACCACTCTCTGGGAGTACTACAGCAAGAATCTGGTGAGCGAGACACACACACACACACACACACTGCTGTGATGTCAAGAAATCTGTCGGACATTCTAGAACATTATCCTTTTATATCGGACAATGAGATGAGTCTCTTACTGTAATTTCCCGACTATTAGCGGCAGCTTATACATTGATTTTGCAAAATTTCTTCAGCTTTGAGGATAATACAGGCGGCGGGGCAGTTAATATGGTGTTAATATGGTTTTGTTTCTTTAAACTTGCATAAAACACTGTCCTGCGGCTTATACACAATGCGGCTTATATGCGGGAACTTACTGTAATTTGTCTCATCACCGCTTGTCTCCACCCTAACCCCCCCCCCCCCCCCCCTCCAGAACGCATCCTTCGCGGTGCCCTGGTTGGGCGTGAGCGTGCTGGGCGTTGTGGGCCGCGGGCCCCTGTCCCTGCTGGAGCTGGCGCAGGCCTGCTGCTCCCCGGCGCTGCTGGGCTCGGCCGCCCACACGCAGCTGTACCGCGCCTGCAGCTCCTTCGCCATCTTCCTGCGCGTGCTCGCGCTGCACCTGGGCCAGGAGAACGCAGGTGGAGCCCCCTGGAGGCAGATCAAGGGCAGGTCAGGAACCGCCGCCGCCACCACCAACACCAACACCAACACACACACACACCCAGTGCCGCCACTGGACTTCTCATTCACACACTAGACAGCGGTTACACACACAACACAGCAGCTTGACACCTTTGCAGTAACGTCATTTCCTGACTATTAGCTGTGGCTTATACATTGATTTCGCTAATTTTCTTCAGCTATGAGGTTGATACATGGGGACAGTTAATATGGTATCAATATGGTTTTGTTTCTTTTAGCTTGCATAAAACACTGCCCTGCGGCTTATACACAGTGCGGCTTATATAGGGAAATTACTGTAATGTTTTGTTTTCATGAGCAACTACTTGGCATCATTTTCAAATTATGTTTTGATGGAATATGATTTTGTGAGGGACCCATGATACCATTAGTATGCAGTAATGTACTGCATGGTTATGTGGTTCAGGTCAGAAAAGCCTTCAGAAACATGAGAAAAATTGTATTTTTCTCAATACCAACTGGGCTGTTGGCAGTGTTTGCAAGGTTTTCACTTGATTTTTCACATAGATAGTTGTACATTTAAACGTAATGCTGCTTACACAAGTGTTTTTGCTAGTGAAGTTATCTGACATTGGAAGTGTACTGTTGCACACTGGCTAGACCAGCTCTGCATTGCCTTGGGTCAGTGTCATCTCCATGATCTCTGTTACCTTCACTCCTGTCCGTTTCCACGAGCTCCCCACTGATTTTCACATTAATATTTGCCTTCTGTCAATCAAACATCTGTTGCCATGGTTCTGGAATTGTCTTCCATAGTGTGTGTGTGTGTGTGTGCAGATGCTCTTAAAGGCAACAGGTGACTTTAAATGGCTAATAGCTTCATGGCGAGGTGCAAAGTAGGGTGTCAAAGTTACATGGCGCTCACTAAAGCAGGCACACACACACACATGCACTCTACACACACATGCAGTCACATACACTATTCACTTGCTGAGGAACACACGGTACATATCTTAAGTGTGTGTGTGTGTGTGTGTGTGTGTGTGTGTGTGTGTGTGTGTGTAAAGGACTCACCCTCAGCTCACCCCGTCACTCTTTCTTTCTTTTTCCTCATACACACACACACACGTGCACACACATACAGACTAAACTGCATTTGGGATTCTCAGCTTGGCCCTGGTTTGGATGGAAGTGCCCCACCTGCTACACACACACACACACACACACACACCACACACACACACACCAGAAGTGGTGTGCTCCGATCTGGTGATGTGTGTGCGTGTGTATGTAGGGATATAAATCCGGATAATGACTTCCCTCTGTTTGGAACGTGCTTGGCCGCACAGCAGACACAGAGGCTAATTAGCTAACGAGCACGGTGGTTAATTCGCCTTAACGAATGGCTCTGCGTGTGTGTGTGTGTGTGGGAGGGGGGCAGGTGGGGGGTTGGAGCAAGCTCTGGGAATCAGTGGGGGGGTGGGGTGGGGGGGTGGGGGGGGGGGGGGTTAGCCATGAAACTGGCAGGGCTGGGCTGGGCTTGGCTGGGCTGGGCTGGTTCCAGCACCCAAGAGGAAGGCCCAAGCCACACACACACACACACACACACACACAGAGAGAGACGTATGCTCCGAGGAGGCCGGAGTTCACCCAGGGGGCGTGGTGTTCAGCGGGGGGTTGGCATGCGGCGCATTAATGAGCGTGGCAGGAGAGAGGGGCATTCGTGCCAACAAACTCACCCCAGCATCTGCTCCCCCGCTGAGCAAAAGCTGTCCGGGATAAACAAACAATCTTACACACACACACACACACACTCGCTCTCCTGCTGTCTTGCTTGGTCACTCATACTCTTTAACTCAGTATCAGTGCTTCTGCTTTTTTCTGTCCTTTACTTTCCTCTTTACGTTGTTGTTGTTGATCTTACACACACACACACACGCACACACACACACACACACACACACACATACATACACACACACACACACACACTCACAACGCAGGACAGTTTAGTGCTCCATCATCCAGCAGGGCTTGTTTTGTGGGGGGGGTTTTTTCAGCAGCTGCTGAGATGTATCCCACCCTCTCAGCTGCTGTGTGTGTGTGTGTGTGTGTGTGTGTGTGTGTGTGTGTGTTCATGCCAATCTTCTGATGGAGTCCAAAGGGTTCTCTGCTTGGAGGGAAACCGCTCTCTGTGTGTGTGTGATGTGTTTGTGTTTGAGAGAGAGGGGTTAGTGAGAGTATTGATTTCTCCCTGGTGCTTGTGTGTGTGTGTGTGTGTGTGTGTATGTGTGTGCGTGAGAAAGAGAGAGGAAGAGAGGGACAAGCTGCTGTGTTTCTGAGTATTTCTGACATTTAGCATGATCTTTAAAGGCCTTTCACACACAACGCCTGGAGGATTATACGCTCAGATCAGTTACTTTCATACACTCTCTCACACACTCGGACAGAAAATAGGTGCGCTCAGCTTCACCTTTTGCTTTCCCAGAACGACGAACACACACCATCCCTCACACAAGAATGAGCTTTTTCCGCTTGTTACGTCGCTTTAGTTTCCTCCATCAGACACAAACACAGAAGGATGTGTGACTCATCTGACCTCTGGCCTGTTGCTGGCCTCTTCTCTTCTTCTCTTCTCTTCTCTTCTCTTCTCTTCTCTTCTCTTCTCTTCTCTTCTCTTCTCTTTTTTCTTCTCTTCTCTGCTATTCTGTTCTCTGCTCCTCTTCTCTTCTGCTCACCTTCTCTTCTCATCCTCTCTTACTCTCTTTTCTTTTTTTATCTTTTCTTTTCTTCACTTCTCTTCTCTTCTCTTCTCTTATCCTCTCTTTTCTTCTCCTCTATGTATTTAAAGGAACACTTCACCGTTTTTTCATATTAAACTATGCTATTCCCTTAATTAAGACGAGTTGATACATACCTCTCACGTTTCAATGCGTGCACTCACTGGCTCTGGTGCGCGGCGCAACTTTGATAGCATTAAGCTAGCCCAATGCATTCATTAGGATCCAAACAGAGATGAAGTTAGAAGCGACCAAACACCTCCATGTTTTCCCTATTAAAATACAGTTACACGAGTAGTCACACGACCAAGTATGGTGAGACAAAATAAAACGTGGTGCATTTCTAAGCAGGCAAAAGGGATAGCTATATTGTGTGGTGGAATAACATTGGGAGCACTTAGACTCTGCGCAGTAATATCCTCACTCCAAAGTGAAACTGAAAGTGCAATAGTGAGGATATTACTGCGCCACACAATATAGTTATCCCTCTTACCTGCTTACAAATGCACCACGTTTTATTTTGTCTCACCATACTTGGTTGTATGACTACTCGTGTAACTGGAAGCATGGAGGTGTTTGGAGGTGTTTGGTCCCTTCTAACTTCATCTCTGTTTGGATCCTAATGAATGCATTGGGCTAGCTTAATGCTATCAAAGTTGCGCCGCGCGCCAGAGCCTGTGAGTGCATGCATTGAAACGTGAGAGGTATGTATCAACTCGTCTTAGTTAAGGGAATAACGTAGTTTAATATGAAAAAATGGTGAAGTGTTCCTTTAAGTAAGGCGTTTGTCTTCTCTTCTCTTCTCTTCTCTTCTCCTCTCTTTTCTTCTCCTCTATGTATTTAAGTAAGGTGTTTGTCTTCCCTGTGGTTTGCCCTCCCTGTCAGGATCTACTCTAAGTTCCACCAGAGGCGCATGGCGGAGCTGTCCGAGCTGGGCCTGATGCACTTCCTGCTGCTCTTCCTGGTGCTGGCCCGCAGCGCCGAGCTGGAGGACGCGTCGGGCCGGGCCTTCGACCTCATGGCGCTGCTCCCGGCGGGCACCATGCCGCCGGCCCACCGGGCCCTGCTGTGGCGCGGCCAGCTGGCGCTGCTGCTGCTCTACGTGGGCCGCGGACTGGACGCTGGCGCCCACGCCGACCGCCTCGCCACTTCCTTTGCCCAGGTGCCCACTTACTCGACCATCCCTTGTTTTTTTTGTTTTGTTTTGTTTTTTTGTTTTTTTTTAAGTATATTTTTTTAGCTTTTTATGAGATAGAACAGTGTAGAGAGACAGAAAGGGATTGGGAGAGAGAACAGGGGTGGGATCCAGCCCATCATCCCATTGGTTAAACCTCTATGTTTCCTTTGGTTGAACTTCCACAACATCATCTTGTTATTTTGTATTGGATGTTATTATTTGTCTAGTGACAGTCTATTACTTTTATATTTAACTTTGATTTATTAGACTTTACTTTAAACTATTAGTTGTAAGGATAAGCCAATCTCATACTCAGGATTGGTATTGGTCCAATTTTGGACAAGCTTATTGAATCAGATATTGGAAAGTAAAGAAACTACTTTTTTGTCTAGAGGTTGGTATATTAAATGTTTATTGTTATTATTTGGAGGCACTTTGGATAAAAGCACATACTAAGTAAACATGAACATGTAAAGCTAGGCCTAGTATTTAAAAGGGAACGTTTAAGGTCTAAGGTATCCCTTTTTGCCGTAGCTTGAATATCAGTCCTCATGTGTAAGATAAGTGGTTTTGGTTAATGTATATGTGTATTGTATACATTTACATACTCTACCTTGTCTGTGGGCATCGTTATTTGCTGGATAAGCAAATAGTTTGCGTGCGACAGAAGAAAAGTGCTTTAGTGTTGCTTCAATAGAGGGTAAAAGACAATATCAGATTGATATCAGTATCAGACACTCAAGGCTGTCATTTCAGTATCGGTACATGGAAAAAGTATGTATCATGCCATTCCTGATTCGTTGTAAACGAATGTAACTAGTGTAAATGTGTATTGTATTACTGTAAATGTAGGTGGCGCGCGAGTTCTACCTGAAGACCACCGAGCCGTCACGCAAGCTGGCGCTGTGGCAGCCGCTGGGGGCATACCTGGACGGCGTGACCGAGGTGCTGGAGACCAGCGGGCACCTCTGCCAGGCCGAGGAGAGGCTGCTCAACGAGGGCTTCGCCATGCTGCTGCCCGCCTGCAGCAAGTCCGAGCTGGCGTCCGCACTGGGCTTTCTGCAGACCGCGCTGGCACAGCTGAGGTGAGACGGAACCAGGACGTACACACACACACACACACACACATACACACACACACACACACACACACACACACACACACACACCACTCAGGCTTCAACTCCTCTCCCTTGGTCACTCTTTTTTTGTAATCGTCCCATCTTTCTCCCTCCACACTGACATAGCTTACAGTAGACATCACACACACACACACACACACACACACACTAATTTTGACATGTGCGGCAGCAGATATACTCTGTGGTTCCAGGCTGTTGCTGATGGTGGTTAGGTTTACCTTTTACTTCTTTCGATCCATGTTTGTGTTTCAGTGGTTCTCAAGACTGTAGGCTGATGTATGGCCAGAGGATAGTAGTGATTGGTGATATTGTCATTTATATCTGAAGAAATGCCATGCAGTATTGTAATAGTTTTAACTCTGTATCACGACACGCAGGCTAAATAAGGCATAAACAAGAAGAGAAAAGAGAGCGAGAGAGAGACACACACACACACACACACACACACACACACACACACACACATATGGCCACACACACAGTTCTGCTGCCCCAAACAGTGAGCGTCTCCTCATTGCTATGGAGATGTGCTGGTGTGTGTGTAATGTTAGTTTTCTGTCCCCCCCTGCAGTCCACACACACACACACACACACACACACACACACACACACACACACACACACACACAACGGCGTCATTGTGGTCTACTGTCGCCGCTGCCAGATAAGCTCACCCATTGTCCATCCCTTCCAGTCTGCTCCCTCTGTCCCTCTGTCCCTCTGTCGCTCTCCTCTCCTCTCCTCTCCTCTCCTTTGTGTGTGTCTCCTCTCCTCTCCTCTCCTCCTCTCTCTCCTTTGTGTGTGTCTCCTCTCCTCTCTTCTCCTCTCCTCTCATCTCCTCTCATCTCCTCTCCTCTCCTCTCCTCTCCTCTCTCTCTCCTCTCCTCTGTGTGTGTCTCCTCTCCTCTCGGCCCTGATGTCACCCTGTCCAGGTGCTGGCAGAGGCCTGTGTAGAGTTACGGGGGGGTTGGTCAGAGGGGGGCCCCTGGAGGGGGGGGGGGCGAGGAGCTCTGGCTGGGGCGTAGCCTGGCCTGGCGGCGGGGAGCTCAGTAGGCTGTGGAGGGAGGCTGTGTCGGCGCAGTGGCGAGGCCTGCCCGGGTTCACTGCTGGGACACAGGTGTGTGTTACACACACACGCCCAGGACAGGTCAGAGGAGTGCCTGAGAACCAGGTGTTTGGTGAAAAGGGCTGCGTGTGTGTGTGTGTGTGTGTGCAAGTGTGTGCATGTGTAAGTGCTTGTTCGTGTGGGTGTGTTTGTGTGTTTATCTGTTGGAGAGATTTCATGCATCCACTTAATTTGGTGTGTGTTTCATTTTTCTGGGACTACAAGATGCATCATCACTCCTCACAGTTTGCAGACACACTTCCACTCACAGGTGTGTGTGCATTTGAGTTCACGCATAACCCACACGCACACGCACACACACAACACACACACACACACACACACACACACACACACACACACACACACACACACACACACACACACACTCCAAGGTGAAGTGATAAGAATCCTCTCTCATTTCAGTGGTGGCCCTGAAAACTCTGATTCTCCTTAACGCTGTTAATTCCCAGAGTTCCCGTCCGGGAATGGGGATGGGGGTGGGTTGGAGGGCCCTCATTTGCACATTAATGGCCGATAAGGAACGTTGAGCGCCAGGGCCGCCTCCCAGATGGGTTCATGTTGCTACAAAGACCACGCTGACCCAGTTTAGAAAAAAAGAAAAAAAACTCTTAAATTCGTCCCTCCAGAAATGAATCGTAATCCCCCACCACCCACCACCTCTCTCTCTCTCTCTCTCTCTCTCTCTCTCTCTCTCTCTCTCTCTCTCTCTCTCTCTCTCTCTCTCTCTCTCTCTCTCTCTCTCTCTCTCTCTCTCTCTCTCTCTCTCTTCTCTCTCTCTTTCCTCTCTCTCTCTCTCTCTTCCCACTCTCTTTCTTTCCTCTCTCTCTCTCTCTCTTTCCTCTCTCTCTCTCTCTCTCTCTCTCTCTCTCTCTTTCTCTTTCCTCTCTCTTTCCTCTCTCTTTCCTCTCTCTCTCTCTTTCCACTCTCTCTCTCTCTCTCTCTCTCTCTCTCTGTCTCTCTCTCTCTCTCTCTTTCCTCTCT
>NC_084999.1:6718453-6720953 GCF_963854185.1 Sardina pilchardus | reverse complement strand
GGCGTCTAAATGAGATTACAGCTCCTTCAGCTGCTTATCGGGGCTAATGCCAGACGCCGCGGGCCCAGCCACCGCTCCAGGGATCAGCCCTGTGCCACACTCCTCTCCTCTACGCTCCTCTACGCTACGCTCCTCTCCTCTCCTCTCCTCCCCATCTCTCCACTCCTCTCCTCTACGCTACGCTCCTCTCCTCTCCTCTCCTCCCCCATCTCTCCACTCCTCTCCTCTACGCTACGCTCCTCTCCTCTCCTCTCCTCCCCCATCTCTCCACTCCTCTCCTCTACGCTAGGCTCCTCTCCTCTCCTCCCCATCTCTCCACTCCTCTCCTCTACGCTAGGCTCCTCTCCTCTCCTCTCCTCTCCTCTCCTCTCCACTCCACTCCACTCCACTCCTAACCTCTCCTCTCCTTTCTGCCCCTCCTCTCTCCTCTCCTCCCCTGTCCTCTCCTCTACTCTCCCCCATCGTCCACGCTCCTTTGCGCTCCTCTTCTCTTCTCGTCTATTCTCTTCTCCACGCTCCTTCTCTCTGCTCTGCTCTGCTCCTGCTGCTGCTGCTGCTGCGTGTCAGAAAACACACACACACACACACACACACACACACACACTTTCTCTCTCACTCTAATCCCCTCAGGGAGAGGACGTGGGGTAAGGAGGAGAGAGGGGGGGTGATGGTTTAGAGGAAGAGAAGATGAGGGGGGGGGGGGGGGGTGTAAAGAATGGAGTGATAGTGAGCTGATGAGATGGAGGGAAAGATGGCAGAGGAAGGCAGAAAAGAAGATGAGAGAAGAGGTGGAGAGCTGAAAAAATCAAGAGGAGGTGTTTATAAGTGTGCGGCCTTGTTTGAAGTGTATGTGATTAAACTATTGTGTGTGTGTGTGTGTGTGTGTTGAAGGCGCGTTCACCAGCGCTCATCTCAGGCCACCGTCCTCCGGCCCTTCTCCTCCTCCTCCTCCTCCTCCTCCTCCTCCTCCTCTGGCTGGACGCCTCCTCCCTCGCTGGCTAAAGAGCGCCACCCTGGCGGGTGGCCTTCGCGCTCTGGAAGCACTTCTTCCCTTTCCTGCGCAGCCTGCGCCTCTCTCAGACACCTCCCGCCACAGCTGGCTGACGCCGCCCCGCAGGTGAGACCACACACACACACACACACACACCATAGCCAGGCCATTTTCTCCAAACTTTCTCATTCTCTTTTGTCAGGCTTTTAAACCTGAAAATCTTTTCTTGTCATCCCCTTTTTCACCTCACCCCACTCTTCTCTTTCCCTAACTTCTTTCACCATCCACATATGCCTCCCCTTCTCTCTCTCTTTTTCTCTCTCTCTTTCTCTCTGTCTCTTTTTCTCTCTGTCTCTCTCTCTGTCTCTTTCTTTCTCTCTCTCTCTCTCTCTCTCTCTCTCTCTCTCTCTCTCTCTCTCTCTTCTCTCTCTCTCTCTCTCTCTCTCTCTCTCTCTCTCTGTCTCTGTAGGGTTTACTCTCCTTGCGTTGGACATGCCTGGCTCCACCCCTCAGGACCCTCCAGCCCCACCCAGTCAAGTCCATGATGCAGTGCTTCGGCTGGGACGAGATGCTCCACACCCCTCCTGGTCAGCCGCTACCTCAACCACCTGCTACAGAACAGGTGAGCAGCATCCCATCACATGTGGCCCAGCAGACCATAAATACTCACCTGGGCTATTTAGTAGGCTCGTTTGACTTCTGGAAGATCTGCGCAGATCTGACTTGATGTGATGCATGCTGGGTTGAACACAATGCACACTGGGACAGACGAAATGCAAACTGGTTAGAAATTCTGTCCGACTTGTTGCAGACGGGGTGGGATTTACCACCGTGACATCATGTCACATGTCCTTAAAATATTGCGGGAGTCTGCATCTCCTTTCGGACAGCTCTGTCGGTCTTCAGCCTACTGCACAGGCTGAAACCCACCCCAATGACGTCAGTTCAAAGTCGTGATGGGGCCGTTTGGAAGGAATCTCCCCATGACGAGTATGACGGGTGTCTCGTTCTGCCTCCTTATCAAAGACTCTAGAGCGAACCAAGATGAATCAGTCGATATTTTAGGAACAGCACTGTATCGTTGTGTGGCAATAAAGTATGTGCACCTATCTATCTGTACGATGCCACCAGGGTGGGAATTATACCAAGGCCATGAGGCCATGGCCGCCGTTGCCCTACACTTTGGCCTTGATGCCCCCTGAAAAAAAAACCCATCTTAAGGCCACAGTGGCCTTTATGCCCCTGACTTAGGTGTCAAATACGGAATCGTCCCGTGCAGAATGTGCAGAAACCTGTCTGGAAAACGGCTTATGATGCTTCCATGAGGGAAACATCCCAAAAACAATGGCACTCATATTTGCTGTTGTTTTCAGAAGTATCTCATGCAAACATGCAAAAGAATGAACTATTGTAATTATATAGCCTATCTTACATTAGTAAAGCACACCCCTGATGTGCATAGTTTTCACAAACTTTTTGTAAATAATTTTGGCACAAACATTGACTGCT